>NC_052501.1:36777113-36971360 GCF_016617805.1 Bactrocera tryoni
AAAACTAGGAAACCCTTAATATTTAATTGCAAAAAAGTTTAAGCAAAAAACAATTATTTATTATTGTAAAAATCTTTGTAAAATAATTAAGCAAAAAATAATTAAATTTTTTATAAGAAAAACATTCAATTCAATTTTTGTTTCACAATGCGGCAATAAAATTATTGCATAATATGAATTGTTTGAGATCGCAAAAAATAAAAGTTGATCACTTGAGTCAAGCATGTAACCGACGATCAGCACTTGAAAGTATGGCTAAATTGGGTCAACAACTTTTAATTGTAGCCACAACTGTTGTTTACAAGCATACGCGAGTACCGTTAGCGTAAAAAGCAATTGTGGTAAAATAAACAAAAGATTTGAAGCTGAAATTTTGTTTTAAGAAATGCAAAAATATTAAACGAAAGGTTAAGGCTGAAGATAGTATAAAAATTATAGACCGATTATTATTATTTTAATTTTTGTCACTGGATATTTTTTTAATTCAGAAGGAATATTATGTAGTATTTCGCAATATATTTAATTTTTAATATATTCTAAGTTTCCAACTGCCAACAGTGAAATTTTTTGTTTTACTAAGTTTGGAGAAAATAAACCATCTTATAAGCGACTGTTTTTAGAAAAAAACACGTAAATATTTTTTTGGTTCCAACATGGCGTACCATTATTTATTTATGTTACTCTTAAGGACTAGTCCCTATTGTGCGAAAAATTATTAACATAAATTCTCTGCCAATTCTCAGTGTTACAGGGAGTGAAAGTCTATCCCGCCGACCGCGAGTGTGCCCTCCTTGGCGGTTTGTGTGTGCACCACAGCGATTGCTTGGAGCCGACTACGAATCGGGGACTATGCCCAGCCAACAAACATCGTGGCGTGGAATGTTGTTATGAATGTAAGTATATTGCGCACACTTACACTGCTGATGGGGACATAACTAACATTTGCATAATTTTCGACAGTAAATCCTGAAAATCTCTAAACAAATCACACAAAAATTCCCAAAAACTTAATTCCTCTACAAAAACTATATATATATACATATATATCTACACTTAATTCCATTGTGTTGGTTCCACACAAATTCTATACTAACATATAAAATCGGTATTTCACTTTCATTAATCCACTGTAATATTTGTATTCTTCTTCATTGTTATCCTTACTGTTACCTCCACCTGCCACCACCTTCTGCTATATTACCACACTATCCAAAATCCAACAAACTCCTATGATGATGATTTTTCTAACGCAATCTAATCGAAAACATTCAACATTCGCCGTCACCGCAACCGCGCCTCCGCCGATATGAATGCATTCCGTGACTGAACTCATTCGCCACGCTCATCGACGACATCCATCCGAATAACTTGCATCAACCCAATCACGTCATATACGCATTTTGCATACCGAGTAGTGCCACTGAGGCCCGCACCGTGTGAGCAGCATTTGGGCATCTGCATGAACACCTGTGCCGAGTACCTACAGCGACCCGGCACCGATTGCCAAGGCGGACAAGTCTGTTGTGTCCTAGTCTAAGCCTAAAGAAGGTTCTCACATCTATCGAACGTGTGCGCATATTATTAATAATACGAATATAACTAAAATATTTTGTTTAAATTTATACGCTATATGTAATATACTCATGTACTCCAGTGAGTATATCGAATTAAACTAAACTAAGCTTTAACAAAGATCGTTCGAGCCAATCGTTCTGTGCAGAGAAAATAAGGAGGATGCATCATATGCAACTCATTCGCTCGTTCGAGTAATTACTGAATGTATTGTAATGTACTTTTCCTATATATTACTTTTTATGATGAGTTTTTAGTTTTCTTGGTTTAATTTTAAGTTAATTAATGGCAATTGCTTATCGCCCACTTGTTTCGCAACTTCATGCCCATGTGGGTTGACTTGTATTTATGACACACTAAATATACCTATATATAAAGAAGAGTTTACTTTGACAGCAGCTAAAGAAGGAAAAAATGCAAATGTCTGTAAATAAAAAATGTTGTATTTAATTATAAAAATCTATAAGAAAAAGCTTTGTGGTTTGATTTCTCTGGTCAGTGTCCAAAGGAAAATTACAGGTAGGTTTGAGAAGCAGTGTGTTTGATGAATTGTCAAAGGAAGCGTCAACCCCTCCTATTTTTTGCAGACTTCTCGCAATGTAAAGTTATCTTGTGAGTCTTTGTCTCATTACTAGAAATACGTCCTTGTGCTCCTTATAACAAAAACTAGACGTAATATGGAGACCACAGACAACATTTTCAACTCGATATTAACGATAACAACTCAACCTGTCAAAGTATTTCAAATTTAGTTGTTATTCTATTTAAAATGAAATTTAATTTTCAGAAATATTTATTTGAAAATTGATTCTATACGTATGTTTCAAAATCATATACTCTCGAAATATCTGTCAAATCGTCACCTTTTCCATAGCAACATTAATACAACTTCAACTTAAATTAATAGTGCCAAAATACCTACATATATTCAGTTATTTTAAAGTCAAGTTTTTCAATTTCAATTCAATTTCAGTAGATGATTAAGAAAGATTTCTTCTACATTCCTGGAAATACACATACATATTATTCAAGTACTTTCTTCTTGCGAAACTTGTTTTTAAATTAATAAAACTCCGTATAATAGTTAATTTTATTTTTCCTTAGAAACGTTACGAGCTTTTCAGCCTTTGATTAAAAATGGTGTGTAAAATCGGTGCGAATGTTGAAAAAGGCTTACACTGATTCAGTTTTTTAAAAACACAAGCATTCGAGCCTTCAAAGATGGTAGAGAGATCGTTGAAGACATACCTCGTTCTGGACGACCTTCGCCCACTTCAAATGATGAAAATATTAAAAAAGTGAAGGATATGGTGCTTGAAAATCGTCGGACAAGTGTTAGAAAGATGGCAAGAGAGCTCGACATTTCTCGCGAGTTCGTTCGAATGATTTTGGTAGATATTTTGGTTATGAAACGCATTCTTGCCCGACTCTTCCCTACAAAGCTGAATTTTTTTTCTAATAGTACGATTTTGAACGAATTTAAAGCCAAAAACGCAATGAATACAATCGATCAACCACTTTAATCAACAGAATTGACTCTGGTTTGAGTCTGATGCAAAGGTGGTTATGATCTCTTCTTCTATCAATATAACGTAGAGAGAACATTTCTATTTAACAATTCATGACAGAGTGCAAAATTGGATATTACTTTATCCACTTTCAATTCAACGATATGAACAGAAATGGGGTTACAGTCACGTCAACTCTTACCTAAAATTTGTAAGAATCGGATACGGATAGTAACCAAAAACCGAATATGAATCGTTGGTACCTATAGCTGAGTTTACACCGAAAATCTTGTTAGTTTAATTTACTTCATACCGAACATATCGTTTCTATCTTTAATTATCTGTTGTCTGTTCGATTCGCAACGCTGCAGGGTTTAGCTAGTCGAATACTGCTGGGATTTATCCCAAAAATACTTACTACTTGGTTTTAAGAAAACGCTAAACAAATCGAATGTGGGTCAATGTCATCGAATGTAAGTTCTCAATAAACTGGGTCAATATACACATATTCGATAATGTAAATAAATACATATTCGCACGGATAAGAAACAGACGCAAATCGAAGATATGGCCTCTGTGCTCTGAACATTATTCAATGGTATATGCAAGCAAAGATACTTACGCACGGATTTCGAGCTGACATCATTATGCTGATTATTGGGTTTAGGCGGTGTGCTCAAAATGGTGATGGATGGTGTTTATGTATGTATTTTATGTCGGAATTAGAACTGTGCAAATTGTAAACAAAGAGGCAAGCAATTTCTGGGAATCCTACTACACTTTCCCTTCTCATTATTCCTGGAATTGGGAATTGAAGGTGTGAGATATTTTAATCCGAAACTCTGATCTAATTTAAGACTTTCTTCACGTTATTTCTGTACATAAATATAAATTGACCTAATGACAGATTTTTTATACTTTCTGATTTCATACAGAATTCATTAGCTTTATTTATGGGATATAAATAAATATGCTTACATACTTATTCATGGGCGTAAGGCCTTAAGTTCAATGTCAAGTTCATCTTTATTGAATTCGCCAAGCAGCCCGGTATCAACCAAATTAAAATGATAGTAGAGCCAGCATATATACACATATGTATGTACATACATATACATTATATATACATATTTATATGTAGGTCTGTATAAGAACCTATGAATATATTTAATAAATAGACGCGCATTGCTTTCGAGGTAGCAAAAATCAAATGCGTCTCAATTTATGAAGTAAACAAAATTATATTTCGAATTATCGGTTTATTTGTTGTATATGTATATAACACATATAACCTGCTGACTGACTAAAGCATGAATCTTCTGGAATATTTTGAAAATATTAATTTATTCACAGTAAGTTAGATGTTACAAGTACTAAGATTTGGTTAGAATTCAAATGTGGATTTTTAAAAGTTTTCCGAAATATTATTTTTTCAAGAACACACGCCATAAAAACTACTTAGGTACGTTGAACCACATACATATATTTTGGTCTAGTGACCTTACGATATGGAAATAAACGACCTTGTAAAATATTTCGAAAATGCTCCAAAACGATTGGAGACGGTTTTATGGTTTCAATATGAAAGTGAGTGCTAAAAAGAGAGATGATACTCATAAACATCTTCGAACTACACTCATATGTGAGCATGCAAATAGTTTTCGTTTTCGTTGACGTTTAGAGATCATGTGTAAAAATAGCTCTTGCAGTGGTCACACTTTTTAATGGTTTGAAATTTAAAATATGATTATTACAACCGTCTATTATTGTGTCTAACATAATTTTGGTTTGCTGATTGTAGTGGCAATGGCTCTCCTTGTAAAAATCAACGGCACACGTTTCCATTGCAAGTATTTTAAGAAGGCACACAATTTGTTTTCACTGAAATCTTCAAAGCAGCATGAAAAAGTGAGTTATTTTTAAGACTCTGGCTTATGGTCCGTATAAATGCAATTTTTAAATATTAATAATTTATTTTGTAATTACATCGGCACCCTATTTAACGAAGAAACCATTGGACTTCAACTGGACTTAGAAAATTGTTCACTGTAGTGGAAAGTATGAAGTATCTTAGCACATGTTTAAGATGAGAGAGATTAAAATTTATGAGTGTGCTGGCATACAGGAAGTGTTCTTATAAAAAAGTCCCGGAAAGTTAAAGTGAAACTAAATGAGAGATATAAAATAAGTAAAAATTTAAATTTCATGATATAATCACTTTTTCACTTCTTGCTGAATAGAGAATGCTCCTTCATTTGCTCCAGTATTAGTTGTGAAGCATCCATCCAGCTTATACTAAGAACTCATACCTAAAGTCAAGTGTACTAATTGTTTACAGAATCAACTTTGAGGTGCGTTTTGATATAATGACAAGATTTTTGATTTCACAGAGGCCGCTGGCCTTTAGATGATTGAACAGTTCCAAACCCTTGAGCAGACAGGTATGCATTTAATCTTATTCTGGACGGGTCTATTGTTTGCTCCCCACAGCGTTGGTATAATTCTACTTCTTTTGTAGTATTTTCCTTGCTTAATTTTGCTTTAAGTCTTGTTAGAAAACCGAGTAAAGAAGTTGTCAAATATTTAAGAGGCTATACCAGTGTAACACATAAAAAATTTGACAAAATTGCGTAGTTCTAAAAAAAAATCGTTTCTTTAGGTAAAAAGTGGTCGTTCTTTAATGCAAAATTGACAATTTTCAATCAGTCAAAAACCAAAAGACGGTATGTTATTGTATAGTAAATTTATTCAAAAATAATCAGTTTTAATTTGAAGTCGATCGATCAATTTCTCGTTGAGTTATGATATCAGCAATTTTGAAAAATGTAGTTTCGAGAAAAACGCGTTTAAAGATTCCTCATATACTTGTATGTTAATGTATACCTGCCGCTGAAAACGCTGAACGCTGCCATTCAAAAATTATTCAAGATACGACCTTCCCAATTTCACAGGATATTTTTGGAAATATAAACTATCGAAAAAGCAAACAAAAAAAGGATTTTTTTTTGAAAGTGTCAAAAATGAAGGGGGTATGCTCATATATGGATATTCAAGTCATTACATAAAGGACTGCAATTATTCTCCAAGAAAGTATACAAACAGGCGTCATCTACAAATTATTCTTCTCCGTCGTACTTGATAACACTCAGTTAATATTAAGTACAAATTGACATGTTCCCTTACATCATTGCGCAATTGATGGAAGACACAGTAGCATACAATAAATATTAAACTAAATAAAATATATTATATAAGAGCGAAGTAGGGAAAAGTGCATTATACCGGATGCAGTTGATTCATTGCGCACAGTCTTGGGATTGTACTTGAATTTGCGCTCGTTGCAAAATAAAGCTGAAAGTAAAACAATCACGCTTGAGTAGAGGCTGCTTAGAGCGTCAACAAATAGTAGTTAGAGAATAAATAAATATGACGAGAAGAAAGTGCGCCATAAGTGGAAAAAGAGGCGATTAAATAATATACTACTATATTTATATTAAATAATTAATTGAAATATGTATATAAAAATATTTAAAGCTATTAATACTCATATGGCCTCTTAGAGCATATGTGACTGTGTGGTTGTATGTGCTTAAGTCATTTTGACAGTTGGCAACTCAGTCGCCTCTAACCATGCCGCGTCGCCCATTGCTATCACGTGTCCATGTCGACGCGCATGTGATTTTATGCCATAAGGTTTGAGACCGGAGAGTAAGTGATAAGCGAAAAACGCACTTGTTCGCAATATACAATCAATGCAAGCTTCAAAAGCAGTATGTTTACAAATATATGTATGTATTAAGTTTGCATAAAACAATGAGGAACATGCGACAGCGCATTGAAGATGAATATCGATTTTATTTATTTATGGACACATTCTTAAATATGAGTCAAAATTCCAGCACTTCAACACTTTGGAGCTGTTTTCATATATTGCAATGCATTTTTTACAGCCGCAGATGTTATAGAATTCAAATTCCCAAGACCCTTGTAAAAATATGTAGAAATCAATTTTGAGTCTTTAATTTCTTGCGAAGATTCTACCGCTATCACCCCTGTGGCAAGCGATTTACTTCTCAAGTAGTTACTCAGCTCAAAATGGCGCTTAGAAATTCAATAGGGATTCAAAACTTTGAACGGTGGTACAAATTGTTTTAAGAGAAAAATTCCCAACTATCTTTTTGATTACGGTTCGAATATGACAGCCTCATGCTTCCTCATAAATAGTGACAAATGCTTCTAATTGCCTTTGACAAGGATATTTAATTCCTCTCTTAAACGAAGTACATTTTCCTCTAAATGGAAACACCCATTTATAATCCTTTTGCATAAAAATCGAAGCTAAATACCCTTCACAGGTGCATTTCTGTTAGTAACTATGTGTTCAGTTTGTATGGCAGCTATATGCTATAGTTAATCGATCTGATCAATTTCTTCGGAGATTACAATGTTGCTTTAGAAAATTATATATACCAAATTTCGTGAATATATCTAGCCAAATGTGAAAGTTTTCCATACAAGCATTTGATTCCGAACGTTCAGTTTGTATGACAGCTATTTGTTATAGTGGTCCGATATCGGCCGTTCCGACAAATGAGCAGCTTCTTGAAAAGAAAATGACGCTTGCAAAATTTCAAAACGATATCTTGAAAACTGAGGGACTAGTTCGTATATATACAGACAGACAGACGGACAGACAGACGGACATGGCTAAATCGACTCAGCTCTATATACTGATCATTTATATATATACTTTATAGGGTCTCCGACGATTCCTTCTGGGTGTTACAAACTTCGGGACAAACTTAATATACCCTGTTCAGGGTATAATAAGAGAGCGTGGGGTACTCATAACAATATTTCTTTGTGCCTAAAACATACCTAAAAAGGATTTTCGAATTTCGGAGTGACTTTACTCTGTATGATTGGTTTTATTTCTTCGTCTTAATTGGCGTAGACACCGCTTACGCGATTATAGCCGAGTTAACAACAGCGCGCCAGTCGTTTCTTCTTTTCGCTACGTGGCGCCAATTGGATATTCCAAGCGTAGCCAGGTCCTTCTCCACCTGGTCCTTCCAACGGAGTGGAGGTCTTCCTCTTCCTCTGCTTCCCCCGGCGGGTACAGCGTCGAATACTTTCAGAGCTGGAGTGTTTTCGTCCATTCGGACAATATGACCTAGCCGCTGTCTTTTAATTCGCTGAACTATGTCAATGTCGTCGTATATCTCGTACATCTCATCGTTCCATCGAATGCGATATTCGCCGTGGCCAACGCACAAAGGACCATAAATCTTTCGCAGAACTTTTCTCTCGAAAACTCGCAACGTCGACTCATCAGTTGTTGACATCGTCCAAGCCTCTGCACCATATAGCAGGACGGGAGTTATGAGTGACTTATAGAGTTTGGTTTTTGTTTGTCGAGAGAGGACTTTACTTCTCAATTGCCTACTCAGTCCGAAGTAGCACCTGTTGGCAAGAGCAATCCTGCGTTGGATTTCCAGGCTGACATTGTTGGTGGTGTTTACGCTGGTTCCTAAATAGACGAAATTATCTACAACTTCAAAGTTATGACTGTCAACAGTGACGTGAGGTGATGATTGGTTTTACACCTTAGAGTATTTTCCTGGCTTTGATTCTTGCAAGTTGCAAAAGTACAAAATATTCGGTTTCACTCGAACTTAGCTCTTCTTTACTTGTTACCTTTTGCCTTACGCCATCTCCGATGGGACTCTAGGCTAAGTCTAGCTCCAAACATTACTGCCCAAGTCGCGGTACAACCTCTGAATAAATTGGTCAGATCGGATCACTATAACATATACATATGTACAAGTATATAGCTGCCATACAAACTGACCGAACAAAATCAAGCTATTCTGTGTTATTTTTTAGGCCTTTAATCGCGAATATTTAAACAAAATCAAAAATGCAATAATTCTCTCATACTTTCAGCAGTGATTCAGAATGAAAGAGAGCGTCACTCAAATGAAAACAAAATTAAGTCTTGTTAAAGCGGCAATAGAAAAAACTATTCAATAGTAAGTCTACATATATGTATGTATGTATGCAAATCGAGCAGCGAAAAGCGATAGGCAAGTGGCGAGTTGGAAATACGTTCACTAACACTTGACCGACTATTTTACATACACACATACATATGTACATCAATTGCTGTTGTTGTGTAATACATAACAAAAAACAAAGCAATTGAGTTTTATTGTGTTGTCATCCATTCCACAGTGAGCTTGGTCACATCATTATCTGCGCGACTATTAATACCGCCAGCAATTTGAACAACCATTTAACCTCAAACAATGCCAAGCGAATGTGATGAATAACCTTGCTGGAGATCGCGCGTTTTTAGTTTGAGAAAATAATAGCTTGCATTCGAGCAATCTTTATGTGAGAGTCAAATACATACACACACAACAAGGTTGAGAAAGACACTTGCAATTTCTAAATTACATCTAAATGCTGCAGCCAGAATGCAGGGTTTCCCAAATACACAGCGCTTTTATGCTTTTGCTTTACTTGTTGCTCAGTGCATTAGAGTTATGATAAGTACTAAAACCGAAAAAATCTTGGCGTTTGAATCGAATTGTTTTTCTAAGCTAAAGTAATTTAAGGATATATTTTTCTCAAATAAAAACCTGCATACTCCTTTACTCGTAAAAGCAACAACAAAGTTATTGAGTTGAATTCGCACAAGAGAGTACAGTCAAGTGGTATAGCACTATCTTCAATACTGCCAAGTTTTGTGTCTCATAGTTTTGATCAGTTTTACTGTTGTGAATGGCTCAAATGACAAACGAAAATACAATTTCCTGTTTTTAGTTTGTTTGAACATCTGTTACAGGTTGTTCGATTCGCTCCTATTTAAAGCTTGGCGAATATAATACAGCTAAATAAAGGAGTTACAGAATTAGAAGCATTTCATAAATTTTTTCATTGTACTATTTATACATTGTCAGGAAAAGTTGCTTACTTAGTTTCCATAAGATTTCTCGCTTATTCATTGATATTTTTAGTATAAAGTTTGCATTAACAACTCTCTACTTCGTTATTCGGTTAGTATAGTTAGGGAATGATCAATAAAACAAACAAATCTCCCGATTGCACTGAAGCTTAATACCTTTTACAAATACATGACTTTCCATACAAGAAATTGATTCAGTTTGTATGGTATATGCTATCACTATAGTATGAAAAATTTGTTCGGAATTTGTACCGGTGCCTTGAACAATTCCAAACACAAATTTCGTGAATATACGTGGTGCGTTCCAAAGTAAACAGGACTTTTTGAATCTAGCGCTCTCTGGTGGCGCCATCTATATGTCGACTGGTGCGTTAGAATCTGCTATCCTTATCGATTGTCCGTGAGAATTTCATGACATTTCATTGATTGCAAGTGAAGTTATTGCGTTTTAAGTGTCAGTATGTTTGTGTTATCGGTGCGAAAATGAGCTTCGAACAAAGAACCAACTTCAAATTTTGTTTTAAAATTGGTAAAACTTTCACCGAACGTTTCAATTGATGAAACAAGTTTATGGCGATGATTGCCTATCCCGTAGCAGAGTGCACAAGTGGTTTCAACGTTTTCAAGGTGGTCGGAACGACATAAATAACGATCAACATGTGGGCCAATCAAAATCCGCGATCACCGGAAATTACCTCGAAACTGTGCGTGAATTCATCAAAAATCAGCCGAAATCGTCATTGAAATTCATGGAAATGGAATTAAACAACTCCAAAATATCGATTTATCGCATTTCGACCGAACATTTGGGCTTACGAAAGGGGTGTGCACGGATTGATCCGCACAATTTGACTGACGACCAAAAATTGCTCAGAATCCAACATTCGAATGACGATTATTTGACCGAAAATCACATTTTAACCATTAACCACTTCCCGTATTCACCTGATATGGCACCGTGCGATTTCTTCCTTTTCGAATAAATTCATTTGTTCATGAAAGGAAAGCGTAACGCAGACGAAGAGGCCATTGAGTTTATGACAGCGCGTCAATTTTTTCTCTTTGTTGCCAATTGGAGTTTCCATGTGTAGCCAGGTAATTCTCCACCTGGTTTTTGCAACGGACTGGAGGCCTTCCTTTGCTTCCTCCGCTTTGGTACTGCGTCAGAGCTGGAGTGTTCTCATCCATTCGAATGACATGACCTAGCCAGTGTAGCCGCTGGCTCTTAATTCGCAGAACTATGTGAATGGCGTCGTATAACTCGTTCTATCGAATGCGATATTCGACGTTGCCAATGCGCAAAGGACCTTTTTCTCGAAATTTCGTCGACTTATCAGATGTTGTCATGGTGCAGAGGCATGTACGGGTGTTGAGTGACTTGTAGAGTTTGGTTTTTGTTTGACGAAGAGATGATGTGTATCGCTCTTCTTTTCACAGGTCTTTTCCAAGATTTGGCGCAAGGTGAATATCTGATCAGTTGTTGATTTTTCAGGCCTGTGATCACACTGATGCAGTTAAATCAGTTTGTTTTTGTTGTCCACTGCGGCATGGCACTCCTCTTCGTACCAGCTGTTCTTTTGACTTATGTATTTGTTTTATTAATAAGCGGCAGGTCTATGTTTGCAATTTTTGAGTTGGGCCAGAAGTTAGACGTTCTTATTTATGTTTTCTTACAGAAGTAAATCATAGATAGTTCTCAGAACAAATGGTTATGCGGATAACTGCTATCTTATTATTTGAATTTCTAATCGTTAGTTAAAAGAAAGTGTTTTTGTTTTGGTGCGTATTTATCGCAATCTGTTGGGCATATATATATATGTATATATATTGTATATAAGCACACATATGTATATGTAAGTAGTATACTACTTACAGGCGAGTTCTAGATTGCCTCATTTAATTCATTAACTGCGTCTTAGATTTACATTCCCCCATATTTATTCATAATTACCCAATAACGAAAGTGACTCTTTGCCAGCTAACTGTAACCTCTTATTAATTATTTTGTTCTATTACACAAATTCCGCGACCACCAATTCCTGGAAAAATATTGTAGTATTTTGCTTATCAATTTCACTTTTTCTTGTTTACATATTTGCATATTTAATTATACATACGAGGACGGTACGATAATGTACGGAGATGGATCGGTCGGCGATTAATTTCTTGTTTTTGAAACTTTACTGACAGATGGTTTCTAACAAGACATTAAGAAAACGGTCCTAAGTCCTTATACTACTATATTAGCATTATATTGATAAAGATGTCGGCGCGATATTTGACGTGATTGCTCACCCCGAATAACGAGCCAATACGGCAAATACGGAAGAGAAAAGTATACTCTCCAAAGGCTAAGGATCAGTGGAGAAAGTGAATTTCCGATTTGGTGAAATTGGTCTACAACTGCTGCTACATCCACCGTTTTTGCCAGATTTCGCCTTGTGTGACTTCGTTTTGTTTGTAAACGTGAAAAATCACTCACCGGGTTGAAATTTGTGTCGAACGGCGAGATTATCGTCAGGGGATATACTCTGACGACCTCCAGGAAACTTCTTTGCAGTTGTCGAGTCGCTGAGTCACAGATATCGAATTAAAAGATTAGAACGTTAGAAATAAATTCAAAATTTTCGTTTTTCTACTGTAGAGTAAATAGTTATTTGACCACCCTCTTATATGTATTAATTATGTACATTTGTATGTATTTTTCAATGTGATTCACATAATTTACTCAGATGACTTAATTCTTTCTATTAAGCTGAAATAATTTCATTCTAAGTTATTTTCAAAACAGATTGTTTACAAAAACGTTGTGACGGAAATGCTTGAATTAAAAAAATAAGCGTATATATGCATATATGTATATATGCATTAGAGCAGATCGAGGCGGAAATCTACGGATCAATTAAACTTTTGAACAAGAAACTATGTAAGCAGTAAAAAGCTCGACTTAAAGTCGTTAGCTCCACATCGATTTTAGACTTCTTCTTCTTTATTGGCGTAGAAACCGCAACAGCGCGCCAGCCGTTTCTTCTTTTCGCAAGGTGGCGGCAATTGGAGATTCCAGATCCATTTGCCTCGCTTCCTTATTCAGTATGGAGAAAGCAGAACTAATGGCGCGAGTGTTGTGGCCAATGATATCAATATCATCAGCATACGCAAGCAGCTGTACATACACTCTTATAGAAAATGGAACCATCTCGAGCTCTTTAGTCCTGCAGCTCGAATTATTTTCTCCAGAAGTAGGTTGAAGAAGTCACACGAAATATTTTTGGTATCGAACGGCTCGGAGAGGTCCTTCCCGGTCCTGACGGAGCTTTTGGTGTTGCTCAACATCAGTTTACACAGACGTATTAGTTTTGCGATGATGCCATATTCAGGCATCGCGACATAAATGCAGCTCCTTTTCGTGCTGTCAAAAGCAACTTTGAAATCGACGAAAAGGTGGTGTTGTTGATTGTTGTTGTTGGCTGTTGATTTTCCAGGCCTAGAGCCACACTGACAAGGTCCAATCGGTTTACTGACGGTGGGCTTTAATCTTTCACACAATACGCTCGATAGAACCTTATACGCGAAGAGGTTGAGGAGACTTTTCCCACGATAGTTGATGCAGATTGTGGGGTCACCCTTTTTGTGGAATGGGCAGAGCACATTTAAATTCCAATCGTTGGGCATGCTTTCGTCCGACTAAGCTTTACAAAAAAGTTGATGCATGCTCCTTGTCAGTTCTTCGCCGCCGTGTTTGAATAGCGCTAACGGCAATCCATCGGTCCCCGCCGTTTTGTTGTTCTTCAGACGGGTATTTGCTATTCGAACTTCTTCATGGTCGGGCAATGGACCGTCTACTCCATTGTCATCGATTGGGAAATCGGGTTCACCTCCTCCTGCCGTTATATTTTCACTGCCATTCAGCCGGCTGGAGAAGTGTTCCCTCCATAATTTTAGTATGCTCTAGGTATCAGTCGCTAGATCACCTTTGGGGGTTCTACAAGAGTATGCTCTGGTCTTGAAACCCTCTGTTAGTCGCCGCATTTTTTCGTAGAATTTTCGAGTATTACCCATGTCGGCCAGGTTGTCAAGCTCTTCATACTCACGCATTTCGGCGTCTCTCTTTTTCGTTTTGTTTGCTTTCTTCCGACAATATTTTACAAAAAAGCTGATGCATGCTCCTTGTCAGTTCTTCGCTGCCGTGTTTGAATAGTTCGGCCGGCCATCCATCGACCCCCGCCGTTTTGTTGTTCTTCAGACGGGTAATTACTATCTGTAGTCGACGCATCTTTTCGTAGAATTTTCGAGCATTATTCCTGTCGGCCTGCTTGTCAAGCTTTTCGTTCTGCCCATTCAGGCATTTCGGCCTCTCTCTTTTTTTGTCTGCAAATTGCAGTTTTACTTCCCTCTTCAACTCTCGGTATATAACATTGCGAGGAAGGCAGTCTGTTTTCTCTTCGCGGCGACACGGCGCTCCTCATCGTAGCACCTGATCTTCTGCATTTTCCGAAAACCAATGGTTTCCCTCAGTTCCCTCATATCGAGTTGTTGACGAGTCGAACGAAGAAAATCGTTCGGCTGTCTGATGTGATTGCAGAAACACGTCGCGCGAAAATGTTTGTCCTGACTCTCCAGGTGCTCGGAGACAACCGACCAGCCGCTCGTTCGTTAGCTAGGAACGCCCTCTACCGAATCCAGTGCGCGCACGCTCCGAAGTACAGCCGCGGCGGAAGAAAATCATTCTTATTACTTTCCGGACAAACCCTGTAGAACCTATGACCGCTATTTGTGTTATTTAGAGTAATTTAAAAAATTCATATCGGCAAAAATGGAATTAAATCGCGAAGATTATTATGATGACGTGATTATTTTTTATTTTTGACGTGGACTAACGCAGCCCAGTGTTTATTGATGAACTTACGAATTCAATCGTGATCGTAGATCAACCCATGACGAATTTCTTGAAAGTCGTTCAAAATCTATTGTTGTTCCGGAAACTTTTGATGCTGTGCGCAAACTGATATTGCAAAATCGGCATGTGACCTATCGTAAGATGCATTAGTCGGACTAACATAGAGCACATTCAATATCACTCCAAAAAAGTTGGATCTCACAAAGTTTGTCAAACGCTAAAAAGAAGGCTCGTATCGATTGATCGAGAGAAATGTTAAAGAAATATGATGACAGTGGTTCCAAGTAAATTGTTGCATGTTTTTTGGAAAAACTGAACATGCCGCAACCATACCACTAGAACACCGCATAACGGTAAAATCTGAGCGGTACATAACCACTTGCTTGCCAGTTTCGGAGATACAACCTGGAGAACTGGTGCGTTCGAGGCTAGCTAGGCTAAGTGCACCGTCTTTAAACGCGTTTTTCTCGAAACTGTGTCGTGAAGTCGGTTGCCAAGATTTCTCGAGAACTACTCAACTGATCTGCATGAAATTTTGCACAAGTCTTTGAGATACAATTCTTAAAGACTTGGAATAAGTATTTATTTTCGATTACGACTATTCGAAAAAAAAAATTTGCGAAATTTTCACTTAATTTTTTTATTAAAAAAGTCTGCCAACAATCCAATTATAAGTATTTTTTTCTTCGCCCAAGTTTTAAGTTAAGGTTTTAATTTAAACGTGTAGTTTTTCACTTTATCATCTTATTCCCAAGGGGTCACCGGAAATGGCGTCGCAATGGCCGAGTTTAAAATATTTTTCACAAAATTTTCGGAATTTCTTTGTAAATTGTGTGTATTTGTAATAATAAAAAAAACATAAAACTTTTAGTTTTTACTTATATGAGAAAAAGTTGTTTAAAAAAGTTTGGAAGATATATAAACTAAACTATTTAGGGGGTCAGGTCATGCTCACTTCTTAATATAACTTCTTATGGCGCCAAGGAACATGTGAAAGAAGTTTCATCAATATATCTTAATTTTTACTCAAATTACAGCTTGTACAGACAGACGAACGACAGACAGGCAGACAAAACTAGTGTAAAAATGATATGTATGTTATATAAACTTGACTTTCAGCTCGGAATAGAATAACGCACTTGCGCACTATGGCATAATTTCACATATTTTCTATCAAGAATAATAGTATACATATTCGTTATATGTTCAGATAATTTTGTTATGGTATCTTACATATTGGTCGATATATACGATATGAGCCGTAATTTTGAAAATCGTATATTAGGTATATGGGAGATAGGATTAGTATTGAACCGAGTTTCATTAAGGTACCTCATATACCATCACTCCTATATGTAGGAAATCCAATAGTAGTTACACATATAGGGCAACGGAAAGTTCTATCCTGACTTTATTAATTTCGGACGCAAAGACTTACCCTTATTAGAAAAACACGCTAACTCGATTTCATTAACATAACTCAATATTGACCAATAAGTATATGCGATATAAAGACTTCCGGAAGTTTTGAAAATCTTTATATATGGGGCCTGCGGGAAGTAAATATCGGCTTCAAAATACTTTTTTGCATTCAGACATGCTATTATCAGGATAGAGAGTTTCCGAATTTTCATCTCACAGATTTACCGATATTTTCGATAAAGAGTTCGTAATTGGAACTGTGATCCACATACTCGGCATGTAGGCTTAAATAGTTGTAGTCCAATTTCGACAAATTTTGGTCACAAGGTTTCGATCTCTATATATTCATTGGTGCTTGGTTTGTATACTTCCTTAAGCCTAGCTTTTTCGTACTTTCACAACGAAATTTCCGAAGAGGCTGATATTAGGATCAGGGCGGAATGGAGTACTTTAAACACATGCGGGATCGCCAAGATTATGTGCAAGAGCCCATTAGGATTTGTTTTTTACTCACGCGGCCTCGAAAGGACTGGGGGCTGTTGGCTTCTTGACGGGTCACAACCTACTGGCATCAAATGCGAGCCGGATGGGCATAAGTAATGACGATACATGCAGAAAGTGCAAAGAAGTTGTCTTGAGAGAGATTCTGAAACACCCCCATGCTTGTATCCAGATCTATATAGAACTCGTCTTAACTATCTAGGAGCTTCGTCGTTTAAGAAACTAGAGAACTATTAAACTTAGATCTCAAGTCGTTCTTAAAGTTCACAAAAGGTTTGGACGTTCTGAATGATCAATACTTCACCACAAACTAAACTGAATCTCCATGTTACATTACTGAGGACCAGTAGGTCTATATATGGCGTTGTATCCGGAAATTATTTAGAAATAAATTGTACAAATGTGGAAGTATCAAATTCACTATTATAAAGTTCATATATTTATTTAATTGATCAAATGTATAAGTCAATAACAGCAGTTATTCGCCCAATTGTTTGTTAACTACGCTTTAGTAGTCTAAATTACCAAATGCATACATACCTAAGAGTATCGGAATGAATAACCATATCTTTATATGTCTGATTTGAACTAGAAGCAAAGCACCTCACGTTACCATGAATTTACACACACTGTCGCACAGAAATCCTCATATCACACTACGCATTATTTAAACCATCGCTTGGAGACAGCCATTAAAAACGTTGACACCTGAAACCCAATTAAGCCGCCACCGATAGCGCTGATAGGACAATTTTGTTTCAATATCATCAATATGTGTAAGCGTTGCGCGCAAATTTAGTTCTCCACCTGTTACACATCCATATGCGAGCATAGTGTACTAAACCGTCCTTATGTAGGTTTGTATGATTGCAATAGGTAATTTAAGTACATAAGTAAGTATGTAACTGCAATTTTGGCTGACTTAAGCCACGAAGTATACATATTTCAGTATTTAATATGTGAGGCCACCTCTGCGGACTTACATATGTACATACATATGTATATTTATACCTATGAGTAGCCAGGTATACATACCTACCTAGCTATACGACAGCAACTTGGTTCAAATTATAGCCGACAGCAATAGTTGCAGTGACAATAATCGGCACGCGAGCTTGAGTTTCCATGAATCTATAGATATAAAGGAGCATAATGGGCTGATTTGTAAACTACGTACAAATTACGTAATCAGTCGACGCACAAATACGACGTCGCAATAACAAATGTTCACTAAGATGACAAAGTATGATTGAGCTCATGAACTATCTTGTTTTGAAAAATTATTAATATTTTGTTTATTAATTCTACTTCCTCTCAGCAAAACTAAGTTCTGCACTCACATACATCTGTCATATTACTACCATTAGTAAACAAAAAATATTCATACGTACTTTTAGTAAGTTTCTAGTAACGGGTGTTTTTTTTGACGTGTGATTTTCAATAAGGTAATACTTGTTTCGTTGTTGGTCTTTTTGAGTGATGTTATGTGATTTATACTCATTTGAACTTACACAATGGCTCCGGAACAATGTTTGAAAATCGTGCGAATTTTTTACTAAAATAATGATTTGGACTCGCTTTGTCCAATATCTGACATAATCGTTCAACAGGGCAGGTGTTTCGATCAACTACGTATCGGTTTCGCACCTCGGAAAAATCTTGGTTTGCGTGTTTCAAAATCCCACCACTGCAAAGATTGGAAGCGAAATGTTACGGTGAATGGGCCCAAAACAAAATGGTCACCGATCCCGATTTTCACAATAGAATTTTGTTCAGTGCTGAGAAAGTCACTATTTGGTGTGTTCGGCGAGCAATATTTCTTAAAATGGTAAGCCGGCCATAATGTTACCATCAATGGAGAACGCCATGTAGCTATGACCTGAACTGGAGGATGTTGATACAGCCAACGTAACAAACAATCGCGGTGTGGGCCTCCAAAATTGTGCTGTTTAATACCGTATTTTGTGGCGTTATTTGAAATCGCTTGTCTACGAAGATAAGCCCGAGTCGATTGACGCCTTGGAATAGAGTATTTGGCGCGCTGTTGCTGACATACTGCCTAAATTACAGCAAAAACTTAACAAAAATTGGGCTCTCTTAGGCGTATTTGAGAACTTATTTTCAAGTAATTTTAGAAATATATACATGAGGTTGGTAAAAAACGAACGTATTTCATTTCGTGCCCTGAAAAATCGATTGATAGACTCCTCATATAAGGGCTGTCCAAGTTTGAGCTTTTAATTATAATGGAAGAACCCTTCACCTAACGGGTTTCGATTTTTTTTTATTATCTGGCATTCACTTTCATATTTCGCTTCCAAATACCTTAAAGAATATTTCATTTTGTGGATTTTATAGGAATTGAATGATCTATAAAATGCCAATCAAAGGAGGTGTCTATAAGTCTTTTTTGACCCACCTCAATATGCATATAAACATTTATATGGAGTAAAGTCAGCCGGACGTTTCAAAACCCTGAATATCAGTTAAATGGGTGTTAAGCAGGATAATATTATGTACAAAATTTGGTTGAAATTGGTAGGGTAGGTCCGGAAATAAGTTGTTTCAAAAACGCCCATGATTTAAGTAGTTACTGATTCATTGCACTTTTCGCGGTTTTTAGCAAAACCGTTATATGGGGAGTAAGCGGGGTGTATGTGCATTAATCCTATTAAATCCCATTTATGAACTCACCCTTACTCTTTTGCCTATAATCACGTATGTATATAAAGTTTCATTACGATATCTCCATTTCTATCCCAGTTACAGCTTGCACGGACAGACAGACAGAAATTCGGATTTTAACATAGCTTGAGACCTAACTCGATTATTATACCCTGAACAGGGTATATTAAGTTTGTCACGAAGTTTGTAACTCCCAGAAGGGTCTCCATAAAGTATTTTTATAAATGATAATTATATTGCGCTGAGTCGATTTAGCCATGTCCGTCTGTCTGTCTGTCTGTCCGTCCGTCTGTCTGTTCGTCTGTCTGTATATATACAAACTAGTCCCTCAGTTTTTAAGATATCGTTTTGAAATTTTGCAAACGTCATTTTCTCTTCAAGAAGCTGCTCATTTCTCTGAACTGCCGATATCGGACCACTATAACATATAGCTGCCATACAAACTGAACGATCGGAAAAAAGTTCTTGTATGGAAAACTTTCGCATTTGGTGTGGTATCTTCACGAAATTTGACATGGATTACTGCTTGAGGTAATAATACAATCTCCGAAAAAATTGTTCAGATCGGATTACTACTGTGAAGGATATATTAGCTTCGGTGCAGCCGAAGTTAACGTTTTTTCTTGTGTTTAGGTTATATCAACAATCGTTCCAAAATGTCAAAATAAGTACATACATACATACTTTTCCTCTTATCCGAATATGTACATATGTATATCAGATCGTTATAAATGCAAAAACTACTCGTATTCTTAATAAAGTAGCAGATCATGTGATTTTTCGTTATCAGATTAGAATCAATAAGATTCATGTAAAGGCATGTAAGGGTTGACATTGATTTCATTGGGTTAAATATCGGGTACATGAGTTTCCGGGTTAAGAAAGTTTCCACGATTTGAGAGAATTGACATATTTATGGAGTTAAGTGTCATGGTACCTTTGAATATCGCATAGGATGAACTGTATCTACTTTAAGTCGAAGTTAGTACAGTTTAGCAAATAAAAAATGACTAAGCGGCAAGTTGTAGTGTATTCGGTGCATTTCTCGGCCCTAATTTATAGTTATACCCTGAACTTCTTCTTCTGTAGACTCCAAGTGTAGTCAGATCTTTCTCCATCTGGTCTTTCCGACGGAGTGGAGATCTTCCTCTGCTTATCCGGCGGGTACTGCGTCGTATACTTTCAGAGCTGGAGTGTTTTCGTCCATTCGGTGACATGACCTAGCTAGCGTAGTCGCTGTCTCTTAATCCGCTGAACTATGTCATTGTCGGCGTATAACTCGTACAGCTCATCGTTCCTTCGATTGCGATATTCCGCAGAACCTCTGTACCAAATAGTAGAGAGAGGACTTTACTTGGCAAGAGTTATTCTGCGTTGGGTTTCGAAGCTGATATTGTTGTTGGTGTTAATACTGGTTTTAATATAGACGAAATTCTTTACGACTTAGAAGTTATGACTGTCAACAGTAACGTGGGACCTAACTCGCGAGTGCAATGACTGTTTGTTTGAAGCCAGGAGACATTTCGCCTTGACCTCGTTCGCTAGCTGCCACATTCGCTTCGCTTCCTTACCCAGCCTGGAGAAGCAGAACTAACGGCGGGGATGTTGGTAAGGAGTCATCAGTTCAGTTAGTCGCCGCATCTTTTCGTAGAATTTTCGAGCATTACCCCTGTCAAGCTCTCCTGTTTTGTCTGCAAATGCGTCTTATTTCCCTCTTCACCTCTCGGTATCTATCGCATCCCGCACGTCTTGTGGTCAATTGGAACGTTGACAGGTAGGCAGTCTGTTTTCTCTTCACTGAACAGGGTAAATTAACTTTGCAACGAAGTTTGTTAACCAGAAGGAAATGTCCGAGACCCTATAAAGTATATACATATATTTAAATGATCAGCATGACGAGCTGAGTAGATCCAATCATATTCGTCTGCATATACTCGAACGATTCCCTCAGATTTCAAGATATCGATCAGACATTTTGCAAAAATCCTTCTTTCGCCACAAGAAGCTGCTCATTTATCAGATTCGGACCACTACGTGATGACACTTGAGTCCATATAGAGAAAATTTTATAATTTGGCAAGATACTTTTACGAAATTTGGCAGCACTATAATCGCGGAATAAATTGTTTATATCGGATAACTACATACATATGTATAACCGCCAAACAAAATGACCTTCTACCTTCGGTGAAGCCGAAGTTAATGGTTTTTCTTGTTTAATTTCTCAGTGGTGCAAAATTGTACTTAACAAGAATATAATAAGTTTTTTATTGTAAGCTATAATGGCGACCGCATTTCAATTATAATTAGGAGTTCTCCGAAATCTATCTTTTATGTATAATATTTTTGTACCAATTGTATATACCAATGACACAAATAGCTTAGTACTTAGTCTAAGAATACATTTTTTCCACAGACATTTTCTTTTATGAAATGGCGACTCTCTGAACCTCTATGTGGCTTTGGGCATACCATGCATGTTAGTTAGTTATGGCATAACGCTATCGCGCCATACATTTGCATAAAATACGGGTAATTATGAGCATTTCAAATGAACGAAGCTATCTTCGAAGCACTAAAGCGGCGACACCGAGCAACTAGTGCACTGGAAGCATGGTGGTGTTATGTGCGTAACATACATATATACATACATACATATGTGTAAGTGTATATGCCACACATAATTATCACCCGAAAAATTCCGAATAAAAATGAAAAGGACCAGTTTTGTGGGAGCAGATGAGGCCTAGACAAATAATTGGTGGCGCTACGTAAGCGCCTATCTCCATGTCCCGCATTTCCGATAAAAAACATAAAATTGGCACACTCAATTCTCTGCTGGAAATATGTATGTATGTGCGATTGCTTGAGTTGATTTACAGTGGCTTTAAATGCATAATTTGGTCTCTACCTCTTCGATTACTCTTTGTAATCTATTCATACAAATCCTTGGTCAGTATATTCAGTGCAGCTCGTGAGATCGTAAAGAGTTGGGCCATTATAGTGATTCATTATCTTTTGTTAAAGACGTCCACGTTGAGAAAGTGAAGGAAACTAATTTTCAAAACCAATTTAGAGAGGATTCTAGTTTTGGATTTAAGAAATTCCTTCTTATTGAAATTAAATTTTTGGTTTAAACAAAGATTGGAAGTAGAGGTAAACAGATCTTGCTCAGCCTTTTTTGTTGCTCTAATACAACAACTTCACTGAAGAAACTAAAAGTCGTTCGTTGAGCCCAATAAGACGATTTAAAAGCACATTTTCAAAAATAATGAATGAAATAATACATTGTTTAGCTAACCAATTATGTTTTATACCAGCTTTTTGAAATTTTGTCATAATTTTCCATTTTAACTCTGTTTCTTAAGCTTACTATACCACTGTACCTGCTAAATAGCTGCCTCTGCGCAAGTTGAACATTTAAACCGACACACAGTGTCTGAATGCTAACAGTTTTAAATATTGGCGCAAATGAGCAAATATACGCCACTAACGCGGCCTGAAAGCATTGTTTTCGGATGGCGGAAAATGACTATGTTAGTAGCAGATAGAGCAAAGGGTTATGTGTAGCGTTGCCAACTGATAAATCAAATTTTTTTTTGAAATCTCCACACTTTATTGAAGAAAAAATCATAATTAGAGCTAAATAAGTATAAATACGTACTCATCATCTTTATTAAGATATCTCGTTTATTGGTCGATATACTTGAAATTATCTTCCAATTACGACCATTTTTAAAAGCAAATTTCCTTGGATTACTGACCTGAGCACATCATGTTCCTATGTACTAAAGTTGTTAAAAATTAATTTTTCATGTATCAAAAGTGATTTAGACCTTAATTTATTTGTTTTTAAATTGCTCCTGGTACATCACATGATGAACCAGACTCTAGACTTAAAGAATGTTTGTTAAATTATATTCCCATACTCTCCAGAACAGGCGTTGTGTCTTAAATTTTGGTCTATAACTGTATTCGTTTTTTGTACTAATTGAGTTTTTTCTCAGACAAACATGAATACTTGAAGTACTGCCCATTAGAAGCTATAACATTTTCCCATCTGTCTGGCAAGTAACGGATTCCATTCGAAAAGAACTACGCCGACTTGGTGGCCAAGAATGAATCAAGCTAATTTTTACGTCTTGTTCTGATGTGAGCCAGTGAGGGTGTTTTGCATTGACTGAAACAAATAAAAGAAAGGACAAGGTCTGGGCTATAAGGTGGATGAGACAAAACATCCTCGCCCCTGTTTTCCAAATAGTTTTTAACCGGTCTTGCAACATATGGCCGAGCGTTGTCATGACTATTGCCTTGTGTCCAGGCGTCTTTCGGTAATTGTTTCCTAAAATTTGTTGAACTGTTGTCGGTCGCGTTCCCTATTAATGGTTTCATCCGGTTTTAGAAGCTCATGATCTCAGAAAATACAGATACTGATCTCAGAAAATACAGAGTTTTAACATGGCGTGATGAATTTGGGGACGTTCAGTCCCAATCAAATGCAAAATGGCCACTTTTCTAGTGTTCAAGCAGCAGTTTTGACATGCAAAATCGTCTTTCAATGCCTCTTGGTTTCAACTAATAAGGCAATCTATTATCTTGCCTTGAATTTATTAGGCAAGCCTAAATCACTACTTTTAAACCACTTAAATTACTTTTGACACATTCTGGCAGCTGCTTGGATTACGATAACTTCCACCAAAATACAATTACTTTGGGCTGAAGTTTGCTTTATATAAAGGTTATGAAGATGAACTCCTAGCAAAAACACTTTTTCAGGTATAGAATTCCACATATGTGACCTGGTCTACGGAAAGGGGGCTTAGGTGTCAAAAAAAGGATAACAATTAATGAGATAACGAGAAACTGACGATTGTTTTTAACAGCTTTTCCCAGAAAACTAGTTTTCGCACGTTAGCTCCCTTTTCGTAGACCAGGTCACATACATATATTGAAAAGAAGAGTAGTTTTCCAACGCATGTCTCTATTATTGGCGCAATGTAATAATTATCAAATAACGCCATCTCTTGTCTTTTCTATCGTTTTCAATTTTTCATCTAGATATGGACAGACAGATGTCGCGAAATCATATTATGATCAAATCACCCTAAATTTTTGTCCAGTACTGCATCTCGATACCATTATAAATTGTGTTGGTAGCGGTTTTCGGCGTAATTGCTAGTAAGTGGCAACACTGGTGGTATGAATGCAATCGGGCGAAATGACAATTGCAATTGCTGCCACTCGGTTGTAATTATTGTGTTGGTAACGATGCGAGTAAGCTGCCAGAATCACATGGCTGAAAACACACGCACACACCTACAGCGGCAGATGCACACAGGCCCATTAAATTGTGGCACTTCTGTGACCATTTGCGAGTTGGCTGCTAGTTGGTCACGCTACGGCTGCGGGGCGTGACATTTGCAAGCATTGCCATTATCGCAATACGCCCAAGTCGCAATTTCAGCTTGCTACTGATCGAGGATAGACACACTAATTGCACCATATTTTCATTTAATGCTTAATGCAGCACATTGTGCCCATGCAAAAGCGTTAGCAAATGATAATACGCCTGACTATATGCGCGTGTGTGTGTGTTGTAACAGTTGCAGTGTGACTTGTTGCCACCATATCAGCGACGGCACTGGCCGTTTTGCGAGCGCAAATGCAAAATGGGCTTATAATTAAAAGGCCATCAATAATAGGCGAACGCTCCATTTGGTTCGCTTTATCTCCTTTGTTCTTATTGTTGCGCACATAGCTACATACTATACATACACACATAAGTGTGAGTTTTGCATATTTGTGCACTCCAAGGACTTTTGTAAAATGTTAGTGGCGTTTTGACAATTTTTATTAAAAGCGCATCTTTGAGTGCTTCATTTACATCTCAGAATATACTTATTTTCAACTCAGATACTTGTAAGTTATTCACACCAGGTCGTTAAAGTAAAACATATACGAATTAAAGCTTTTACTGAACTCATTGACAACAGTTCCATATATTTCGTGAATAATCCTAGAGCCGTTTTAAGGGATGTAGCCACTTGGATGGTTTCAAGATGTATAAGATAATCTAAAACTCCAAAAAGGCATCTGTCTATTGATTTATCTACAGTAGGTTTAATTCTGTAGCTTGACTTAGGCTGATGCAACAAAATTTTAAGCTCCAAATCGAGTACTTTTGTACATTTTGTACATTTTCAGTTTGTTGCAATTAGTAGACAGTAACCTTCAGTTTGGCTTTCTTTATTTGGCTGTAAGAGATTTTAAATTTTAAGTTTCAAAAATACAACAGATTAGGAAGTGCTAACTTTGGGTCTAGCCGAAATTTTATACTCTTGCAACTTGCCAGGACTAAAGTCATTCACTTACCGCCATATCCTGATTGAGGTTTGTTAGAATAATGTAAAATAATCATATGTGGTATTATAAGGGAATTTGGGTATTTCGTAGCCCTTTCTAGGATTATATTTTCAGTGTCTTCAAAAGTCTCTAAGTTACCTAAATTGTTATGAAAAAAATAGTCACACCGAGAATCTAAGTTTAGCAAGACATATTTCGTTGCCGTAAACAAATATCCGATTGCGCGAACAATTCTTGAAATGAATTTTCATTGACTGCCAAAACGCCTGCAATAATATTCTGGTGGGACATGGTTGCAATGTTAAAATCTACGACAGAAACGTTTGATATGATCGAGCAGGCTTACCCAGATGTTGCTTTAGCAAGAAGTGGTGTCTTGTGGTGGCAACAGGCCTTTTTGGAGGGCTGGGAAGAGTTCGCTGATGAAGACCGTGCTAGGAGACCTGCGACTTCGATAAACACCGACAATGTGACTCGTGCACCAAGTTTTGAACCCAGACCGTCGACTAAGTATTCGTTTAATTGCCCAGACTGACGACCAGAAATTGTGGCGAGTAGAAGTGTGCCAAGAAAATTTGAACATGTGTGAAAGTGACCCAAAGTTTTAAATAATGTTATCACAGGTGACGAGTAATGGATCTTTGAGTGTGATCCCAAGGCAAAAAGGCAATCTTGAGACGACAAAGGGGATCCAAGCAGCATGCTCCTCGGCTCTCACAGCTATTCCGTAAAATGCCTTCCGTGACGCCTTCAATGCTTGGAAATCGCGCAGATAGCGTTGAATCGATGCAAAAGGAGCCTATTTTGAAAGTTTTTAATGAATTTTAACGATTTGTTCAATACATTTTTTAAATAGACTTGGTCCTATTATTCTTTTAATGTGAAATGATCTGTATTCTTTTTAATGTGAAATGAAAGGATGGAACGATAGACTTTTTATGGTGCTTGAGTATCATAAAATAAAAGAGAATAACTTTATTATATTGAATCGACTCTATGAAGAAACATGTTTGTTACGAAGTTTTAATGTCTTTAACTCGGGCACTGGCTTATCCACGATAATATTATGCTATTTTCCGCGACGCATTTTTCCCTTACTCCTTATCAACTCAAAGACGAGTTCAGGCGCACATGCATACAATGCCCGAGGTGTGAAATTATTAAGAGTGCCCGAAGCTCAGGCACATGTGTGTGAATATCTACGTGCAAGTAGTCCCAACCAGATGGTCACCGCAATGCAAGACTACATATTCATGAAAACACACACTCCACATACAAACAAGCAGACTTGCAAGGGCCTTAAGAGCCCAATAGGCTACTCAAGAGCAAAAGAGCGCATGCGCAACGCCACAAGCGTTTTCATTGAGTAACTAGGGTATATGTGAGACGCTTCGTGTGTTCATGGCGCACAGGTTTGGGCGAACGCTGAGCGGTTGGTATTCCTGGCCCAAGCACTACTTTTGCTTCTGCCGTTGCTGCTTCTGCTGCTTCATTTGGCTGAGGACGTGGTAAGCAAAGCAACTGGCTGCTACTGCACTTAAACCCGTAATGCCATCTCATCGAGTACCTTAAGGTCAAATTTAAAATTACAAAACTGAACGTCAGTGGCGTTGATGAGAATATAGTGGCTACACAGCGGCGACAACAGCTGAACCAACGGAGCGAGGACAATAAGTAAGCGCAAGGACGTCGGAACGAATGTAGGAGCGGCGAGTGAAGCAAACACACAAAGCACCAAATCACCAAAGGGCAATGCAAAGAAGATGACGACGAAGAAGAAGAGTAAAAGCATTGCTAGCAGAAGCAACAGCAACAACACCAACTGATGATAACCGGAGCATCAAAACCCCTCACAGCCCCGTTTCTCGGCCTGCTGTTGCAGCGGCCAATGCCACGGGGATTTTTGTGGCACTGCATGACAATATGGAGACGCAAAAGAGCTCATTCCTTTGATAAAGTAGCGGTGTTTGCGAGGGGAATGAAGAGTGTACCGGCTTGAATAGCCTCAGGACACACCTACGGAAATAAAGCAAATAACACAGTAAAGGGAAGTACAGTGGGGAGAATGGTACAAACTATTTTGTGCCTTGAACATACGGGTATCTTCAATGATATTTTCAACAGCTAATCCGGTGGCAGATATTTTAAGAGGTAGCCACCAATATATAATCTTAAAATATAATGCAAACCAAAATCAAGTTGCATTAAGCTAGAGCTTAATGATTTCTTTCTTTTATCTGTTAAGAATACTCCACTGTGCTAGCACTCTCAGCTGACAGTACTGAAATTTGTTGAGGTAGTGACGTGATTGTGATGAGGCAGCGGCGCACATTTAATGGCTTTATTCCTGTCTTTGATTTGCTGCTTAAAAGTGCCGCCAGCTTTTTTACCATTAAATCACCACAGGCAAAGCTGTTTCCAGCAATCGCAGAATAAGTGAACGCTTCCTCTCTCCGCCACTTTTGCACTGTCCTGAGACTATGGCCGTGTGTGCAGGCACGTCGAAGCGTCCCATCGGCAAGGGAAGTCATCTAAGCTTTAGGCGGTATTTGTATTCCGCTCGAATCCTGCGTCGCATCTCGTTTTCTGGATGTCTGGAAATTGGAATAGCAAGAAGGTTTGCCGTTGGCTGACTGGAACTTGGAAAGAAGCAAGCAGGAAAGGATAAAGGAGTTGGAATAAGAGTTAAAGACAATTTAATATTTAAACATTTCGCAACATTTCGTGTGATTGTGGCAATGAAGTTTATTATGGTGTACAATTTTTGGGCTAAATAACACAAAGAACTTGAAAAGAAGGAGTAAGACATTGCTGTTATAAAAATTGTATGTTGACTCTGTTCAAGTGTGGCCAAAATATTCACCGAGGTCACTGAGAACGTTTTAAAAAAGTGTTAGCCTCTTAATTACAGAGTTTGCAGTAGCAGCTTTGCAAGTCCCATACCACTGCGTCAATTAGAGATATGACAGGATCAAATTAAGTTCTTGATAGGAAGATTTTTTTTCGAAGCAGATAAAGTTTATAACATGTAATTATGTGTAAATAACTGTGAACTTAAAATCAACATAGTTATATATAATGGTCAGGATGACGAGATGAGTTGAAATCTGGATGTCTGTTTGTCCGTTCGCGCGTCTCCCAGCATGGTTTTCTTCAGCGACCTCTTCCCGGCCCTCCAAATAGGCCTGGTGCCACCACAACACACCACTTCTTGCTAAAGTAACATCTACCGAGTTCCACACAGAATTTAATCCCGTACCTCTGCTCTAACGAACGCTGCATTTTCGGCTTGCACCACTTACAGAAACCCTTCGCTCGAATATATTTGTCCTAACTCTCCAGGTCCTCGGAGACAACTGACCAGCCTCTCGTTCGTTAGCTAGGAACGTCCTCTACCGAATCCAATCGGTTCGCGCACGCTCCGAAGTACAGTCGCGGCGGAAGAAAATCAGTCCTGTTACTTTCCGGACAAACGCTGTAGAGCTGTAATTTGGCACGGAGGATCGGAGTAGCTCTATAGCTTGATATTTAAAAAAATTGGCGTGGTTTAATGTACGTTTGTCCTAAGACACTAAAGCTACAAACACCAAATTCACCTAGAGAAAATTCCCTTTTCAGTATGCAAATCAAGCAATCAAATGAATATTTCGAGATAAAACCTGTGACAAATATCAGCGTATCAGCAAAAGTTGTCCAAATCGAAGCAAAACTGTTCAAGTCCCTAATTATCGAATATGTGGACCCCAGCGCCTATAGTTGACATTTAAGCTAAAATATCGGTCATTATGTGAGATATATAATTGAAATTTATCATTGTGTGAGATGTATTATTAAAATTTGAAGAGAATCCAAGTTATTGGCCTGGCGCGTCCGAACTTTTCACCTGCTAGCCGAATTGGTATTAGTAGCGACGATACATACATAAAGTGCAGGGAAGTAGGCCTGAGAGAGGTGCTGGAACACCTCCTCTGTTTCTGTTCAGCCTTACCTAGAACGTTGGCGTCTTAGATATCTAGGAGCTTTGCAGGTTAGGGACTAGATGAAATGTCAGAATTAGAATATTTGTATAAGGAATACTTTAGCTCATCTTAAGGGGGTATTCTGGTCTAGAAGCATGAATTTAAGGTAATTTTTAAAGTGTCGTAAAAATAGGCAATTAATATTTTTACTACCCATTTTTTTATTAGTTATTTGTTAATTTTAGAAGAGTACAGAAAAAATTAAAAATTTTCAAAAATTATGAGTTTAGAAGAGTACAGAAAAAAATTAAAAACTAAAAAAAGTAAAAAATTTCAAAAACTATGAGCTGACAAAGCGGGGGCTCTCTAAAAATTTCCACGTGACCATACCCATGATTTCAACCCTCCTAGTTATCTGAAAACAAAAAAAAAAAGATTATTAATCTAGAATAATGTCGCAATGGCCGGAACTACGTAAAAGTGGGAAGACATTTTTTTCACAAAATGGCGACTGCCTGAAAAAAAAAGTTCTTTTGATCACTTTTTCTGACTATTTCGAATTTTTCAAAAATAATAAAAATAAAAATTTGGGGATAGGGCTAGTTCCAACCATAGACAAGCCTATAAAGAAGACTCTATAAAAATTTCAAGTAAATCGGTCCAGTAGAACCTGAGAAATCGTGGGTATCGTTCCGAAAAAGTCAGTTTTGGGTTAGTTCCGGTCGAACCAGTTTAGATGCCGGGTCAGAAAAATGCCTATATCTCCGAAAATAATTTGAATTTTGAAAAATCCTATTGTGCACATATTCTTGAATAGTTAAGTTAAATATAAAATTAATTTAAATTTCTAGACCAGAATACCCCCTTAAAGTGAACCTATAACTGGCCTTACTGTGAATCAGTATGTTTATGTATGACTTGACAGACAATCAATATAACTTAACGTACCTACCTTAACGATTCCGTCGGTCCAATCCAAGAGTGAAACCATTCTCTCTAATAAGGCGCCGATGCCGTAGTCATCGTAGGCAGCAAAGAATCTGTTTATGATACCTACACAGAAAGTAGTCTAACTGTATGGTAGGTATAGCTTCAGGAATCAGAAAGCTCGATATTAGTCTCAGTAGAGTCGGTCCAATCTTCGCTTTCGGATCTTGTTCACATTTTAAACGTACGTATTTCCATATGCACCCCTTCAAATAGAAATGTACCTTATCGCTGATATAGTATGTAAATTGTTACGTAAGTCTAACGAACGTTTACAATTAGACACTATTGATGTGTTTCTTTAAAATCAAGTGGAAGACGCTGACCAATTTTTAATTCATATATCCCATAAATTGACTGTGCGATGTGAGTTTTGGTATAAGAGGTTTTATGTGGAATTTTAAAGGGTGTGTGAAAGACTTTAATTATGTTGGTTTTGTTTTGGAAAATAATATTCCTATAATATAACACTAGTTTACAGTATTGAGCTTTTTGTCTGTTGCCGCGAATTCTGCGATTGATATTGTTCACTTATTACTTGTTTTTGTACAATCTACCCTCAAAAATTTTTGAGCAGCTCGAGTTACTTTGTTTTTGGTTTTTATCATTTAAGCATATACATATATTAATCGAAAACAGGTGTATTTTACTGTGTTAAGATTAGTTTCTCAAGTTTTTGCGTCATGAGTAGTTCAAGAAGACGTTGTTTAAGAGGGGGTAAGGTTTGACAACTTTTTTTCCATTTTTTTATTTTTTTTTCTGAACCATCAACATCTCAAGAATATTGTGTTAAAGGTTTAGGTTATTCGGAGAAAAACTAACGAAGTTACAGCAGGCTGAATAACGGTACCTCTAACTACCTGCGCTGGGTGTACAAAACTTTGAATCGATTTTCCCAAATATGTCATTTTTAAAGTCGGTGACCAGCCTACAGAAAAAACTACTGCATCGATCGTTTTGAAATTTTGTACAAATATTTTACATATATATAGCTCTCGAATGACGTCGAGTTTTTCCAAAAATTTTAATTTCTAAGAATTTTACAATAACAAATAGGACGATTTTTTCGTCCAAAATCGTCATTTTGGCTTGAAAATGGTACCAAAAATTGAAAAATTGAAAAATTAAAAAAAAAAACTCGAAGTCAATTGAAAGATAAACTAATAAACTAAAGAAAGCAATTTAGCTTTTTGGTTTCAGATGATCCAGTGATGTTATAGGCTGGTCACCGCACAACAACTTTTTTCGAAGTGCCTGCAGAGATCGACGATAAATCCGTTATTCCTCGCTATTTTTCGATAAAACTTTTTTTTAGTATCCTTTAAATGTTGTACTTTCATATAATAATAAGTAAAATAAACCTACAGCAATAACTTTTTCTAAAAAAATTCACGAAAAAAGGCCTTTTTTCGACGAAACAAACCTTAACCTTAAACCCCCCCCTCCCCCTCCTTAAATAAATCAGATCATTTTTGCTACATATGCGGAGAATATGTGTTTAAAAATTGTAGAAAAGTTATATCAGAGTTGGTGAAAAATACCAATTTTGGGTATTTTGGGTTGCTCTTGGATAAAAATAAGAATTCTTGGGCTCCCAATTGTGTTTGTAAAACATGTGCGGAATATTTAACATTATGGAAAAGTGGTAAAAGAAGTGCCTTTAAATTTGGAACACCGACTATTTGGCGAGAAATTATCTCGTGGACTGTTATTTTTGTAGTGTGAACATAAACGGTTTAAACACTAAAAATCGAGCCAAATGGCAGTACCCAAGTACTACTTGTGTTCAACGTGCAGAGCAGCGTTCACCTAACTCTTCAGAGCTTAAAAATATATCTGAACTATTAGAGCAAGACATTGAAGAACCAAGCTCATCACAAAATGATCCTGATTTTGAAGGTATGTCTAAAGAGTCAAAACGCTTTTCCCAAAATGAGTTGAATGATCTTGTAGGAGATTTAAATCTTTCTAAACAAGCTTCAGAATTGTTAGCATCAAGACTAAACGAAAAAAACTTGCTATCCTCGGATACTAAAATAAGTTTTTATAGTGAAAGAGATGCGGCGTTATTTTTCCGAAGAAAGCGGCATTACCTTTTGTTCAGATATCAAAAAATTGTTGATAAAAATGGGCTTGAAGCGATACGAACCAAACTACTGGCGTTTATTCATTGACAGCTCAAAACGTAGCCTTAAATGTTTTCTATTACATAATGGAAATAAATACGCTGGGGTACCTATTGCCCACAGTACAAAGTTAAAGGAGGAATATTGTAACATTTCGCTAGTCTTGAACAAAATAAAATACAATGACCATGAGTGGCAAATTTGTGTTGATTTAAAAATGGTCAACATTCTTCTCGGTCAACAAAGTGGTTATACCAAGTTTCCCTGTTTTATATGTTTTTTGGACAGTAGAGCTAAACAAGAGCATTGGGTGAGAAAAAACTGGCCCTTGAGAGAAAAAATGAAGCCTGGAAAGCAAAATATAGTCCACAATTCATTAGTAGCTCGTAACAAAAACAGTTTGTAAAATCACTAGATAAAGATGGGAACTGCTTTTCTTACATTTGCCAAAAATTTCCTCAGCTCACTATGGAAAGATTGAAGCCGGAATTTTTGATGGCCCCCAAATTAGACAACTTACGAAAGATACTCAATTTAGAAATTCAATGACTGAGTGAGAACTAAAGGCTTGCACAGCATTCGTGTCTGTGATGCAGAATTTTCTCGGAAAAAAAAAATCTGAAAATTATATTGAATTTGTAGAAGACCTTCTGCTACAATTAAAAAATATGGGATGCAATATTCGTATAAAACTCCACTTCCTCCATAGTCACCTAGAGAGGTTTCCGGAAAATTTAGGAGATATGAGCGAAGAGCAGGGATAGCGTATGTATCAAGACTTACGCGTCATGGAAGAGCGCTATCAGGGTTTCTGGGATACAAATATGATGTCTGACTATTGTTGGTCTCTAATACGTCATTTTCCAAAGTCTACACATCGGAGAAGAGCTTTAAAACGAAGTTTTTTAGAACTTAATGATTAATTATTTTTCTTAATAAAATTTTTCTTAATAAATTCATGTTTTTTTCTGTGTAATACCTACATAGCTGAAACTCTGAAACTAGAGCTGATAAAAATATTTAAATTATATTTTTGGAAATAGCATATTATATGTAGTCAACAACAGCTAACATTTCTTCGGCAACAAATGTACTGTAAACTAATGTAATCGCAAGTTTCATTGGGACCATTGTGTTAGGTGTGATATCTCAATATCTAAAATTTCCGTGACAAAGCTTCATAAAGCTAAAGAATTCGGAAAACATGTCCTTAGAGACGGAATTGTCCAGTTTTCACATTTTCAAAGTCGTAAAATTGAATACTGTGCATAATTGCATCTTCGTACATCTAGTAACGCCAGCACAGAAAGTCAGACAGACAAGGAATTATCGATTCATACTTAAACATATCCGGTGTCTGCGCCAATAAAGAAGAAGATGAAGGCTTATATATAACTATATGCCATATAACGCTGTAAATCAAACAAAAAAATGTTTGGCGAAACATTTTATATGTAATGGAATTGTTTTTATAGATTATTTTGCAAGCGATGTTTCCCTTATTTAAAGATAAGACAATTAAGATTGCAATCCTTTTCCGATTGCCATCAATTGCAAGGTTATATTTAAATGCAATTTCAGCTGAATTTTGTCATTTCACTCAAATGGTAAATGAAAAGCAAACAACGCCCAACTAACCAATCAACCAAACTGGTTCCAACGCTCTTAAAACACCATATAATCTTATATCCTTTTTCTGCCAGCGCTTACCTCCACTTACCTCTTGCATTAAAAGCTTCGCTGCGAAATTTTCACGTGCACAGTGATTGCAATATTCACGTTTATGTTCACTTATAGCATACATATGTACCATAGATGCTTTCCGATATGGTATGTGGGCACATAAATGCATTCAAACTTATAAATCTATATACTCGCATACATTCATACGTACAAAAACACACACGTGAACGTAACGACAATTAACTCCAATGCACCTGCGTCCTCACTGCAGCAAAGTCGGCGCAGCGACGACCAGCCCCGAATCAACCAAACTTATATCCGGCTGCTCAGGCTTCAGCCACGCATCCATCCATTCGTCAGCGCCGCGTAACGTTCTGCTTATAATTGCTTCTTAAGCGAACGTCACAAAGTCGTTTAAAAATCCGTTGGGAACTGCGAGTATCGAGGAAACCGGTGGTAAGGGGCCCGCATATGCACATGTGTGGAAGTATATTTCATTTGAATCAGTAGGACGGTGACATTTTTTTCACGTTTCTGGTTGCATCACTCTCGGTTGCTCTTTCGTTCATTCATATGGAGCTAACTTGCACGTTGGCGGGAAAATCCTCGTGTTTTTTTTTGGCTCTCGCATAAAATGTTTACGTTGGTTAAATAAAAGTGCTGTTGCTTAAACGACTACCCATCCATAGGTACGTTTGTAGAGATATTAATGTGCAAAGTGTGAAGTATAATATTCTCGAAGTTATGGAGCTGGTAACGTAAATGTGGTTCAATAATCATAGCAATAGAGATTGTGACAGTTTTGTACTGTTACTATTTTGGAGTGCGTTTGACAGAAAGTTTCAGTAGTTAGTGGCGTTATAAATGAAATTAGGGAAGAGCTTTGAATACCATTCAACAACATCGTGCAGATTGATTTCGTCTACTTTATCCTTTGAAGAAGAAAACAGCATCAAAGCATTCAAACGTTCATCCCCCATTGTTATTCGCAAATCCTTGAAAACAAATTTTAATTTACTAAAAGAACGTTCACATGAAGCTGGCGTGACAGGAGCAGTCATTATGTAATGAAAAATTTTGTACGCAGAAGGAATGACCTTTCTCAATTTGTACGCTACTATAGAAATGGCATCGAAAGATTTACACTCTTTACATGAATCAAAAAGAATTTGTGTTTCAGCAAAAACACAATCTAAATCTTCACTGAAGAACTTAGGTTCCAATTGCACAACAAATTGTATAGATTCTATTGTAATATTACTTCTGTTAGCTGGAATCCTGAACATCTCTTGAATGGGTTTGAAGGTTGACATAGTTTCTTGCAAATTATCTTGAATACAATTTGTGAACTTTTCGAGGACAATTTTGAATTCTTTTCTATAAAATGTCTGGAAATCAAAATTACAAGCAGCAACAATTTAATAACCGTATTCCATAATATTATTCAACACAGCAATTACGATTCGAGTCATACTCATACCTGATTTCTCGCAATTGCATAATATATTCACCAAACTAAAGCAAATCGCATTATATTCATAATTAATTCAACATTATCTAGATATAGGAATATTTTATCGACTTCAGATTATTACACTATAAAATCACACCCCCACAGCCATTAGTATAACATAATTTTACATATTTGCGGCAATGAAGTAAAGTATACCCAATATTATTATTTGCTAATTTTACATATTGACCAATAGTTCTATAGTACTGACCCGATTTCATCTATTCTTGGCATTACGACACATTATTAACATAAACGTGTACGTGTTTGTAAAACTATCCAAAATATTAAGGAGTAAAATCAACCGAATAATTGAAAATCGGGATATTAGTTTTAAAGGGACTGGGGCAAGTCTTCACCCGCTTACTCAGTTTAAATAAGCTAACTCACATATTGACCGATATATGGCGCATAAGTCACCCGGAATTTCTATTATTTCTATTAGGTATATGGCGGCTAACGAAAAACTATATAGCCGATTCAACCCATATCTGAAAAACAAACGTGATGTTATCAAAAAAGTATCCTATGGTGAAAATTTTAACGAGTTTTCAAAGTTACTTGTGATTACTATCCAACCAAGTCACATAAACACTCGGAATCGGACCAGTCTTAATATAATAGCCAAGACTACTAATAATGTCGCTTGCTCGAAAACGGTTTGCTAACTTTAGCCAAATTTAACTGCAAACTGGTTTAGTTACGGGGTTTCGAAGTCACGACGCAGCAGTGATTTCTTGTCCAAATCTCGTTTTACTATCACCAAAGTTCCACTGGGTTCACAGAAAACATGTCTTCATATGAATACGTATTCATATTTATATTGCGAATAAGTGCAGTTGTGAGCGTGATTCTGATGGTCCGTTCTACCACGAAGTATGGGTATAAAGTGAGCGAGCATTTTTAATAGTATTCCGTGTGCCTCGAGGATTTAATTTATGTCACAAAATTATTTTCATATATTGTCGAAGGAGGTGCAGAAAAGGATAACGCAAAAATAAGTACAAAATGATGCAGATACGTGAAAAGAAATAAGCCACAAGCAGTCAGCCAACTAAAAAACGTCAACGCCGTCCACACGAATATGATCACATGCGAGAAATAAAATAATAAAAGCGGGCTGAAAAAAGTTGCAGCTTAAAAGTGCACAAATTGCAAATGCAACTCAGGCGGATGTTATGTGCGGCGCAGGGAACGAGCTGAAGGAAATGATAACCGGGTAAATCGTGGCTTGGCATTGCCGGTGAGTCGAAGCTGTCGTTTCGTTGTCACACCGGTGCATCGAATGCATATTAGTTGATGTAGGTAAAGATTGATGGTTTAGCGGCTGTCTTGCAGGTGCGGTATGAGGCGAAATTTAAGTTGTGCCCATTTAATAAAACTTTCAAGCTCTCATATTAACCAGTAATTTGATAAGAGTAAGAGGGTGTTATTGATGGAAAATAATTAGTTCGCTTACTCGTAATTAGCAAATTGACGTATGAAAATTTGCAGGAAGAAGTTTTTGCTTAAGACGGCGGATTCATGATTATGTTTAGTAGTGAGTAAAGCATAACTAATAATCGAATTAGGTTACGTAAGATTTCTTTATTTTGGAACGGTTCACACCAAATCTACGCTGAAATCTTTCGAACTCTGCTTTAAAATCCACCAAATCCTTTTTCATTTTATTTCCACAATCATCGGAATAAAACTCGGTAAAATTTGTGATCTACAATTGGTACAATTCGCAGGTAACCATCCACCCTTCTACGAACTTTTTGTAACTTTTTGTCATTGCTAGTTTATTGCGTTTACATATTTTAATATACTTTGGAATGTTATGACTTTTAAATCTAATTTTATTTCGAAAATCTAATCATCATTATTTAAATATTGAGTGCTGCGAAATATATAATATACTTGTATGTAAACACAAATACTTGCGTATGCTTGATCAATTTGAATGTAAATAGAATTTTAATTGAGTATTAAGTGATTAAGGCAAGCCTTTGATGCGCTAGTCAGCGCTCGGATGAAGCGAATGACACAACGAGTTTTCAGCACATTTGCTGGTTGTCGCAACAAAGGAGCTACAGCAGAAGAGCTACACGCGAGTTGTCGTAAATGAAAACAGAGGGGTTGCTTTGACGTGTGAAAATTAGCGTTAATCGCATTTGCGAGCTCAATTAAAAATATGTTGCACGTTGCAAGTGGCTGAACGACAGGTACCAAGAGTAGAGTTAAATAGGTCCGCTACACATTACACGGTATGATTATGTTGGAGCAGAGTTTTTTGATTGCAAAGCTTACACTGTAAAAATGTCTTGAAATGTGAATATCTGCAATTTAGCTGTTATTTGTGGAGAAAATGAACTGTAATTCACTAATTAGTGCTTAAAATTCGATTACAAAAAATTTTGAAAAGTGTTTGAATAGCCTTTAAAGCAACTTAAAATTAATGTAAAGAAGTTTATTTGGTAAATCCATAGATGTGCCCTATTTTTCTTTTATGTGAGTTATCCATGTTCGTATTGAAGCAAAAGCTCTTCTTACTAGAAAACCTTTTTTATTGCTTCGACTGATTTTAGTTTTATTGATAATATCGAAATGTGGCAATATTAACTATTTTTAAATCTTCTCAAACATCTCGTTAACTATACATATCTTAAAAGTGGGCCTAAGACCTATTTTCATGCTAAGCTAATTTCAAAATGTTGACAACAAATCTTAATTTTTGAATACTGTGCAAAATATGCTTCAAATAAGAATCTTGTTCCGACAGAAATGATGCTAATGGAAGGATACAGTAACACAGTTCTACAAAACAATACATTTTTTTGCTGCCCTGGATATATTGGCAAATTTTGATATTTTCATATGCCCAGATTACGAATTTCTTCATGAAAATATTGGATGTGCTCTTGCTTTCACGATCAACGCATATTTTGTATTTTGTATAATCATTTATCGGCTCGTTTATAATAAAATTAATTTTCGAAGTCGTGATTGGTTTTCTGTGCACCTTTTTCGCGCATATAATAGTAGTCCCACTCCACTCAGGCCCCTTACCGAAAATATGACAATAATTATAAGACAAATTCCAAAGTTTCATTAAAAATCAAACGTGGAGATATCTAAAATTACAGTCTAAAAAATGTACTCTTTTACTCAATGAAAATCAAGCTTTCGTTTCTTATGGACTACTCAGAATACCCAGATATCGGACCAGACTAATAATGGATGTAAATTAATAAGGGGGTGTAACAGCAACACCAAAGTTATTTTCTCACAGTGAAGAATATTACTTTAGTGACATATCGAACTGATACTCGTATAGTATAAAAAAGTTGAAGCATGAAATATTTGATACATCAACCACAGAAGGATACCAATTTTACCAAACTTATCGCTGTTCTGGAAAGTCTTGGAGTCTTTGAAAAGTTTTGTGTTGATAAATAAGAGCAAATCTTAGAAAACTCTTGAAGGTTTCAGAATTGTAAGTTCAAATATAACCAAAATAGATCTGAAATCTTAGGCAATGCAGCAGGAAACGTCGACTATAAACTATATACTTGTATGTACATTAGAGTGATTCAAAAAAAAACAAAAATTTATTTCGTTTGGTACTCGGAAAAATAAATTCCTAGACACCTCTAGGAAAGCCTCTCCAAACATGAGTTTTTAATTGTAACGGGAAGGTCCTCCTACATACAGTTTTCTATTTTTTCTTATTATCAGATAAAAAAATTTATATCTCGCTTCCAACTACTTAAAAAATATATTGTTCCTTAGATTTTATAGGAAATTGAATGCTCTACAAAAAAAGGTGTATTATGATTTTTTCGTAAACCCAAACGTTTAAAAGATATTAACAGTTCAAGTTTGTTTATTTTTGGGAAAATTTTGTATTTTTGATGAATTTTATAACTCAATGAAAAAAAAAAAAAATTTTATGAATAGATAAAAACTAAACAATGTGTGTGGCACCGCCTACTTTTAAGTGGTTGAAATTACATATCTCGGGACCTGCCGATTTCAAACAAATTTGGTACGTGAAATTCCCCTCACATTCCTATGTAACTGTGGGAAAATGAACGGAATCGAATTGCAACCGCTCACACTGCTTATATAATAAAATTTCAAATTCCATCCGATTTTTTCCTTGCCAGAGTACAAATCAGAAAGCGCAATGCCACCTTTTCCTGAGAATGGCATGCCTGTGTGTCAAAAATGGGTTCAGTCATGTCAATACTCCCCGTAGCTCCCATATACCTAACACAACGGTTTTCTAATTTCCAGGTGACTTCATTTTGTATATATGTATATATATTTTGTATGTTTCTTTGCGCCTAAAATAGATTAAATTGGGTGAAAAATTGACCTAGTCCCCATATAAATAAGGTACAGTAGAGGCCCGCTAATCCGGACATGGCCTAATCCGGATTCCACTGTAATCCGGACAGGGTTAAAAAACTCACAATTTCTATTATGTCCCTTGTAATCCGGACCGACATTCTCTATCCGTATTCTCTAATCCGGATCACATGTTTATTATTCACTACATTCGCTTTTATGCTTATTGGTTTAAGTTTTTTTGTTTTTTTTGGAACATGTGTATTATTTGTTATAATAAACAAACAGAAATTTATAAATATTTTTTCATAATACTTAGTTCTGATATGTCTTTGGTAATTCGGATTTCCTTATATTCCGGATAGGGGCCGGTTTTAATTGATCCGGATTAGCGGGCCTCTACTGTATAACATCCCGTTGGCTTTACTCCATGCGATTGGTGATGGTATGTGAAGTACTTTAGAGAATCTCAGAGATAATTTTATTTGTATGTGGCATGTTGATAGTATGTAGTATTGGTAAAATTAGATAAGATCGGGTCGATACTACCCCCAACTTCCATATACTACATAAGTACATATGTATATTGATTTTCGTTTTTCTAACAAATCTTTTGTCGAATATATCGGTAAGTGTTTTACATAAATATTATTTTATTATATATACTACATATGTATAGTAAATTTATTTATATATGTAGAGGTTTCACATAGTCTTATAAAGTTAGAAGTTATAACGATCCGAAAACATAGCGTTCAGAGTTGTATTAGCGTAAACTTATTTTAGTACGCAATCCAACAACAAATTTTTTGAACTATTAGACAAATTTATGATTTTATGATTTTACGATGCTTTATGACACGTTGTGAGTACCCCAATAGTATATGTCTACTTACGAGTATAATTGCTTGAAATCCGATCCTCTGGCTGCACCTTAAGGTATTTGCCTGGCTGTGATTCTTGAAAGTTGCAAGAGTATAAAATGTTCGGTTGCACCCGAACTTAGCCCTTCCTTACTTGTTTTTGATTGATTTTGATTTTATTTGAGTTATTTTGGTTGCTATTAGAGAAATTTTTCATCCTACCCAAAAGGATGGATATATTTCCGTATCCTTTTTGCATTGACGGTGGCTTATTCATATATTGGGATATACATAGGTATGTATAACTGATAACAATTTATTATGATATAATTACATGTGAAACCAACTAAAAATTTGCTTAAAACAAAGTAACATCCTTAACCCTGGTCGAGACCAATGGTGCTTGGCTAGGCCAAGTGGTGTTTACATACATTTGTATGGAATTACGTGTTGCATTTACGCACATATATGTGCAATATAGATACAATTTTGAAATTTCTTACCTTTGGATTCACGGTTGGCGTGGCAATAGCGTTCACAAAAAAATGTCACATTTTGAGAAAAATTGCATTTTTTCCTAACCTTTTAAAACGCTCTAGCGGCTAAAGTATTTGACCTAGATAAACATACAAACCAATTTGGACACGTAACGAACATGAAAACAGATAAATCAACCCTGCGAAGTGATAGAAACATACCAAAGTTCATATATTTTTATACAAAATATATGGGGTCCAGCCAAGCACCATTGGTGCACTAAGGTGTAATATTATAATATCCTGTTTTTGTCCTTTTCGATACGATATCCTTGAATTTTTTTTCTGAATTCTATAGACCATAAAGTTCTAGGAAGCTACCTGGAAGCGCAAGTCGTTTCTTACACTCTAAATATATTTAAATAACATTTAAAAACAAAATATGCCTAGCCAGACCCGAGGGTCTCGATGAGGGTTAATATAATTAGAAACTCGAATGCAATTATATAAATGTATGTACATACAAGGTCTGTCGCAAAAGAAACAGAACTTTTTAAATATAACTGTTTCTGGTGGCGCCACCTATTGGTGGGTATATGAAGTAAAAAGCTTGATCTCTTGTTGACATTTCGTGAAAATTTTAAGACAATTGGATAACTACAATCGATGTTATCCATCAAAAAGTGACAGCAGCTTTTGGTCATCGGTCGTAAAATGCATTTTGAACAAAGAGCAAATATGAAATTTTGTTGTAAACTTGGGAAAACGTTTACTGAAACATTTCGAATGATGAAAAAAGTTTATGATGATCAGTGCCTATCCCGTAGTAACATGCATGAGTGGTTTAAGAGATTCCAAGAAGGTCGTGAGGACCTCTGTGACGATCAGAAGTCGGGCCGGCCAAAATCAAAAAAGAAGTCAAAAATAAAGACAATGCTGATTTGTTTTTACGATTCCGAGGTTATTGTACACCGAGAGTTCGTCCCACCTGTCCAAACGATTAATGCTGTGTTTTACCTTGGTGTTATGAAGCGTCTTTCGTCACGCATTCGTCGTGCTCGACCACAATACCGTGTGGCAGGGTCCTGGCGCCTGTTGCACGATAATGCGCCGTGTCATCGGTCGACGTTTGTCACTGATTTTTTGACAAAAAACTCCATATTAACCATTAATAACTAACCCTGCTCACCTGATCTGGCACCCTGTGATTTTTACCTATTTGGAAAACTTCATTTGCCCATGAAAGGACACTGGTTTCAGGACATTTCAGCTATCCGAAAAATGACCTTAAACACTCATTTGAAATGCTAATTGACCGGGCTAAACGCTGTATCGAAACACAAGGAAACTACTTTGAATAAAAAAATATAACTTTTGAAAAATATTAATTTATTGTTGTTTTTTTAACAGTCCTGTTTCTTTTGCGACAGACCTTGTAGGTATGTGATGTTTTAATGCTAACAGCAACTTTAACGGTAAATCTATTGTTTAGCGCTAATGCGAATGTTTCTTCCCAATATATTATATCTTTTGAACAATCAGGCTAATTGGAATTCCTATATACAAACGTACATACATACACATATACATATGTTTATGTACATAAGTATTTATTATGGGAAATTGAATTCCACTCAAACACCTTCGTCATATTTTTAATTGCTTTGCGAAGGGCGAGCGAAAGGTGAACGTAGCGAAGATGAAGACTACAAAGTAGAGCTTTAAGAAGTGATGGAAGTGAAGAAGATAAATTTGTACTCCCCACCCTCCCTCTTTGTTCTTGTGAACTGCGTCCGCTTTGGGAATGTGTTAAGAAATATTTTATTTCGTTGCCGCTTCGTCACTTTCATGACATTTTTAACTTTTAATATTTATTAAAACAATTTTGCGTGAAGAATTTCTACAATAACAACAAATAAATGCGCACTGGCATCAAAATGAAAGGTTGGCGCTGAAAAAGTATTAACATAGGCCGGCGGGCATAATTTCACCTGAATTAACCGCAATTTCTTTAATTAAAAATTCTCAGTCGCAACGAAATAAAATGCATGGTTATGCTAAGAAAAGGTACAGGCAAAGGCACGGGCAAAGGGAACGGGGGAGGATTGCCGCCGTTGGCTGTGAAGAAAAGTACTACAAACAGTCACGCAAACAAATAACCAAATGATTTAAATGAAACGTTTGAGATACAACGGAAATGGCTGAAGTTGAGAGGGAATTGTTTGCATATATGTATATGTATGTAGGTATGTAAATGTATACTTGTATTAGTGTAAGTGTCCAAGCAGCTGAAATGCAATTTATTTAAGTATGTTTGTGTGAGGGAAGAAGTGTATTTGGCACTGCTTCCACTGACCGTTACGTAGTTGCTGATTCTTTACCCAACTGCCAGCACGTCATCTCTATAAACCTAAGTCAATTTAGGTTAGTTCAACTGCTAGCTGTCAAAAACAATTAAAAACGGTATCCAAGGTAAATGAAAATAAAAATTAATTATACAAAATATGCAAATATAACCTTTTTATATTTTTTCAGAATGTTTTCCATCCATAACGAATGTTAGAGCTGTTTACTTGTCGGCGTCTACAATTAGCTAGATGGTTATTATAATCAATGGATATTCATTTTATTCAATATAATTTTTGAATGGAGTTTGGTGCTATTTATGAAGATGAACCCTTAAAAAAGTTAAAATTTTGTCACACGTATTTTAAATTAAAAAGTCTTACTATTTTTTGCCCACAGTGGTATACATACACACCGATTCACTTGAATAGTTATTTATATACATATATTTTATTTTAAATATACTTTTCTGTTATAGGCTGATCTCTTTACTTAGGTATTAGAGAAGCTCCGTTTAAGCTTGGAACTATTTTGAAGTAATGTTGTGAAAATCAAAACCATACCTTTCATAAATTTGTTTATATGCGGTGCTTCAATGATAACTTAAAAATTGTGCTGATAAATTTGACGCACTTGAAAAGGATTTAATTAGATTAATTACAAGAATAAATCTTCTTCTTCTTCTTCTTAATTGGCGTAGACACGCGATTATAGCCGAGTTAACAACAGCGCGCCAGTCGTTTCTTCTTTTCGCTACGTGGCGCCAATTGGATATTCCAAGCGTAGCCAGGTCCTTCTCCACCTGGTCCTTCCAACGGAGTGGAGGTCTTCCTCTTCCTCTGCTTCCCCCGGCGGGTACAGCGTCGAATACTTTCAGAGCTGGAGTGTTTCCGTCCATTCGGACAACATGACCTAGCCAGCGTAGCCACTGTCTTTTAATTCGCTGAACTACATTTGTCAATGTCGTCATATATCTCGTACAGCTCATCGTTCCATCGAATGCGATATTCGCCGTGGTCAACGCGCAAAAGACCATACATCTTTCGCATAACTTTTCTCTCGAAAACTCGCAACGTCGACTCATCAGTTGTTGACACTGTCCAAGCCTCTGCACCATATAGCAGGACGGGAATTATGTGACTTATAGAGTTTGGTTTTTGTTTGTCGAGAGAGGACTTTGCTTCTCAATTGCCTACTCATTGCGAAGTAGCACCTGTTGGCAAGAGTTATCCTGCGTTGGATTTCTAGGCTGACATTGTTGGTGGTGTTTGCGCTAGTTCCAAGATAAACGAAATTATCTACGACTTCAAACTGCGACTGTTTGTTTGATGACAGGAGATAATTCGTTTTGCCTTCGTTCACTGCCAGACCCATTTGTTTTGTTTCCTTGTCCAGTCTGGAGAAAGCAGAACTAACGGCGCGGGTGTTAAGGCCGATATTCTAACGTAACTGTAGTTTATTGGTGAAAAAAGAACGGGTGCAAAATTTAAGATCGATATCTCAAAAACGGATGGACAAAATGACTGACGGAGATGATTAGATCATCTTATATATTGAGTAGTCGAAAAAGTCTTTTCGTATTTTATTTCATTTTGGTCTACAACTTTTTGCCATTTTTCCGCCAGAGAAATTATTCCATCAGTGTAAATCGAAATTTCCAAATTTCTAGAACGGAAACGAGAGTTAAGGAACGTATTCCTTATATTAGCATCTTTTCAAAATATCCCAAACAAACAATCATTAAAGCAACCTTATGTTTCAGTAAACGAACAACATTAAAGAAAAATCATCAAAACAAACTTATCTTGGAACAACAGAAGTACACTATCAGTACAACAAACAATAACAACGCAAATAGTTATTTACTAGTAAACAATATTATTAATCAATATTATAAGTAGCACTAAGATTTATGTAAATAAACCTAAAGAAACAATATATGGTATTATATCTAAACCAATTATCAACTACATAGTAATAAGTAAACATGCTAGTTAGTATAATTATAAGTAAAAACGATGTAATAAGCTAGTCTTAAGAGTATAAATAAAGAGTACACATTTCGGTGCAGCTCAAAATATATTCTTTTGACTCATTTTTACTTCTGGTAAAAATTAACTCGAGCGAAGCATCGTTCTGCTACACGAACTAATACAAATTCGTCTTCGTAAACTTCACAAATTTTATTGGTTATATACAAAAATTTCAAAATATAGCAAATTTCTTCATTTTTGAAAATTTAATTGGTATGACACAATGCGATTAGTAGCACCGCAGATATACCACTGCAACGACATCTATTACGACAAAATTCGAAAAGACTTTCGACTACCTAATATATAAATTATAGAGTCTCTGGTGTTTCCTTTTGGTAAGCTTAACATATCCTGTTTGGTATAATAATAATTTTCAAAGCGACGTCTGTTTGTGTTCATTCATCTGAAAACAATCGGAGAAAAAAAAATAGTTTTATTAATGGATATTCTAGTCCCTGATCGAAACTGATATTTTAATAAGCAAAATCATTGATGAATTTTTTCCAGATTAATTGTGTATGTATAAAAATTTCATTCAGGTCAACCTCGCGCTTTTCAAGTTAAAATATTATAGTTAAAGTAATACACATTATTTAATTACTTACCCTGAGTCATCTATTCCTGAGCCATATAACAAGCCGCTGTAACGGCTTTCTTCTCGAGTGCTGAAGTTAAGGTACTACCTGCCACCTTCACACTTGCAGTGTTGGGGTTTTCAGCAAAGCGTTGAAAAGTAGACTTACAATCAAATCTCAGTGTACTCATATGATCAATAATGATTATGATATGAATTACCAGTAGCGATGTACTACTATGAGCAAAAAGTAGCAAGACTTTGTTCATAATTTTTCAATTCTTAATTTATTCTTCAAAATTTATGTCGTCCCCTCAAAGTAATTCTCTTTTCCCCAATGCACTTGTGCTAATGTTTTTTCAACCCTCGCAACAGTTGTTAAAGTCAATTTTCGGAATAGCCTTCAATGCGCGTCGCGATTCACATTTAAAGTCTCCAGTTGACTAGAAACGGTTTACACGGAGCGGTCGGTTTAATTTGCTGAATAAGCAGAAGTCACACGGATATTTGTTGAAAATTTGGCGAAAAACTCACAAAGAATTAAGGGGGTATTCTGGTCTAGAAGCATGAATTTCAGGTAATTTTTAAAGTGTTGTAAAAAGAAGGCAATTAATATTTTTACTATAAATTTTTTTATTAGTTAATTGTTAATTTTAGAAGAGTACAGAAAAAAATTAAAAACTAAAAAAAGTAAAAAGTTTCAAAAAATATGAGCTGACGAAGTGGGGGGTCTCTAAAAATTTCCACATGACCATACCCATGATTTCAACTCTCCTAGTTATCTGAAACCAAAAAAAGAAAAGATTATTAATCTAGAATAATGTCGCAATGGCCGGAACTACGGAAAAGTGGAAAAAAAAAATTTCACAAAATGGCGACTGTCGGTCTAGTAGAACCTGAGAAATCATGGGTATCGTTCCGAAAAAGTCAGTTTTGAGTTAGTTCCGGCCGAACCAGTTTGGATGCCGGGTCAGAAAAATGAAGAGAAAAATATTTTGAATTTTGAAAAATCTTCTTGTACACATATTCTTGAATAGTTAAACTTTGAAAATATAATAAAAAAAAGTTTAGATTTTTTTAAATTTCTAGACCAGAATACCCCCTTAATGTAGTATACGACGGTACATTTCTACGAATAGCTTGGCGCAAACGACGCATAGCACTCAAACAGTTTTCCTTGTTGACAGTTTGGCCGGTCGAAAGGAATTCGGAGTGTACCACACCCCGATAGTCATAGAAAACTGCCAACATAACTTTGATTTTTCACTTGCTTTGGCGTAGTTTCTTCGGCTTCGACTCACCTTTGTTACGATTGATCGTCTATGTATTTCGATTCGTAAGCATAGATCCCAGACACATCGCCAGTAATAATACATTTCATAACTTCCTGCTAGTCGGAAAGCAATATTTTACGCGACGCTGTTTAAAAAACAACAGTGATTATGGATCCAAACGTGTTTTCACTTTTCTTACACCAAATTATTTTTCAAAATAGTTTTCACTGATTTTTTCGATTTTCCAACGATGCCAGCAAGATCTCTTTCTGCTAATCGTCGATTCTCAAGCACCAATTACTTTATTTTATTGACGTGTTTAGCATCACTTGATTTTGATGATCGTCCTGGACGTGCCGTCAACGCGTTCCCGACCTTCATTGACTAATTTGTACCAATCAAAAACTCTTGCTCGGGATAAACAACTGTCAACGCAACGACAAGAAACGAACGACAATTACGAGTACAGTATGTTACTTAATTGGAATATGACTCAGTTAAAAAATGTAAAATAGATGTTGCTGTTTCTGGAAAAAATCTGTATAACATATGCTACTTTGCACTAAAATTTATAGAAATTTATGTAACACTCCGTTGACAGAGTTTGGACATAGAAAAACCCTCTCCACTTTCATTAGACTGCCATTTTGAATCTTGATAGTTTTATTCCAAATAACTCTGGGGAAACTGTTACGTTTCTTAATGTGCATTTTTTCCAGAGCATATACTTATATTAAATAGATCAGCATTTAAGATTACTTTCAGATATCAAGTAGCCATATTTTTTAAACACATTGTGGCTTCACCTCTAAAATGGGTACAATAACATACTTATATTGTACGAGACCTCATAGATACATCAAATATGTTAATGGAGGATTAATATGGAGCATTATATGCCACGATCTTCCAGTTATGTTGTTATTAGTTAATATAGTAAGGTAAATAGGAAAAAAAGCTTCTGCTGTCTTAAATTTAATTTGAAGACAGAGGCAGTCAAAGAAGAGCGTTTGTTGTTGCATTAATACATTATTTGTGTGGAATTTGTTGTTGCTAGGCGGAATAACCCATCGGCGATTGGGTTGCCATTTATAATTATGCCACAGCGATTGGAATGACGGGGTACGAGGTACCTCATTACATAAAAGAAAGGGTTTGCAAATAAACTCTGTATGGGATGAGACTGTTTTCTTTTTTCTTTCGTTTTCTTCTTCGTTTTGCGTTTGACAGCTCGAGTGATGAGCGTGATGAGTACAAGTAAGAGTTAATTCTTTGCATTTTTTTCGGCGCTAAGTTTTTGGTGTTGTTAGTATTTTTTGGTTAGGTAATTATTTTATTTTCCATTGTTGAATTGAAGTTGTCGCTTTAGGCTGAAAGGTTCATTATTGTTAATTAAAAACACTTTACATGATTTGCCACTTGGGTTTGCGGCTGTGAGTTATTTTCTGGATACGAAAATTGCTCACAAAAAGCTAATAAGGAGAGTAAAGAGAATACAGGATTTAGAGAAGGATTAATATGGATGCAGCAAAAAGTTGGCTTGAGAAAGTTTACAATAAATAAGTGTTAGCTTAGCTGTGTGAAATATTAAGTCTTATTTTCATTTTTATAAGTTGAGAAGTCTGTAAGTGTGCAGGGCAGCGAAACTTAAGCTTTTGCTTCTAAGCGCTTCTCTGCTCACCTCGCTCTTCTTTGTAGCGAGCCATCATTAACAATTGCACACAACTTTTATCTAATTAACGAAACTTCAACAAAACGTCAGCGAAATTGTCGAAAATGAAAAATAAAAAATCAAACAAGTGAACTTAAATGAAGTAAGGACGACTGGCTTCGGGTGCAGTAGAACATTGCTTTTCTGATTTCAGATATATTATTGCAAATAATTAAATGTAATAGAGTATTTAAATCAAATCTTCATACCCACTTTAATTAGATTCCCTGTATGTCAAATTATTTTATTTCTAAAATATATACGATCCCAATACTGAAAAATATAAGACATCTGTTTAAAACTTGATTCATTATGAAGACCTGGTGGATAGTAATTTTACTTATTTAGTGATTGCTCTTCAATGCCAATGCCGAGCCTTCAAATATAATTTTGTCAGGAAACGGCCTTTGATGAAATCGGTTAGCCCTACTCACCGCGAGAAGTGTTTGCAAACGTTTAGGATTGTCAATTTTCATCGTGTCAATTTCAGACTCATATTTATATCACATGAAAAATATTTGCGATGTTTTAAAATTCTAATGCACTGGACAGGCGTTCACTCATCGTTAAGTTATTTGAAGAATTACCACGAATTTTGTCTGCCTGCTCCTAAAATATTAGATGAAAATTTCATCGTTGTTCGAACTTCCTTAGCTATATTTATGAAATTCATAAGATCTGTCAATCTTTGCTCTTATTGTGTTCCTCCTTTCGAACCGTTTCTAAGCAAAAGCTCCTTTCTTAATTTCAAGAAATGGTGTTAATATACAATTTATTTAATTGAATCTTGGAATCGAAGCTCTGTTTCAAATCCAAATCAAAAATCATAACAACTTCTGCGGCATGTTGCGCTGAGGGTATAAAAAACAAAATGCCCAACCTAAGAAGCATAATGAAAGAGTCAAACATCACAAGCTGAGACAAGTGTTGAGATACTGAGAGAGGGGGAGGAGCCTGTGACAGTGGTTGGTTCCGCTCGAATTCCTTTAAACCAGAAATAAAGGCTAAAAAACGACTTCGCAGTAGCACAAAGTTTCGACGTGAATTTCCAAAAAGTTTCCAAGCCAACACACAGCGAGAAGGTAGCGGTGCGTGAGGCTGCTCACGCTTTTTGACGAATTAAACGCTAATGGCTGACATTGTAGCGGCGTTATTGCTGGTGCGCGGTGCGACGAGGTTGGTTGTCGGTGCTTAATTGTTTTTTGTGTAAACAACGCTGTTTTTAACGCTTTGGCACATATCCAACTTTTCGGCTTCTTATAAAATTATTAAAAAGTTTTTTAATAAGCGTTCAACTCGTATGTAAATATTATGTGTGTGTATGGTCTTGTATATTTTTACTCACAAACGCTTATTACGGAAGGCAAGGATTAATGCGTTAATGAGCTCTTTGACGTGAAATTTCATCACTGCGCTTAGTTTTGAACTTTTGGAAATGCGCTTATCTTCAGCGGCAATTCAATGTCTGGCATCTCTTCTGCAGCGTTTCTGTGAAGAATGTATAGTATTGCAATTTTAAGGAAATACTTCACCTATGTCAAATTAATGATGAGTTTAATATATGAAGTTTTTACTCAAGATGGGTGTTTTTTAGAGTATAAGACCATTTATTTAAAATTTTATTTCTTATTGCAACAATATCTAGTAAAATTAATTGAAAAGTGGATAACGATTTCAACTAACGGAAAACATTTTGCTAGTTCTTCCTAGCCAGTAAGCTTCCTCTTGCCAGAAGTAAGCAACCTTCAAGTCAAATTACGGTTACTTAAAAAAGCTGTTATTAAGGGGTTACATGGATTTCCTCGTGTAAAAAACAACCTTTTCCAACAATTTTTATACTCTCGCAACAATGTTGCTAACGAGAGTATTATAGTTTTGTTCACATAACGGTTGTTTGTAAGTCCTAAAACTAAAAGAGTCAGATATAGGGTTATATATACCAAAGTGATCAGGGCGACGAGTAGAGTCGAAATCCGGATGTCTGTCTGTCCGTCCGTCCGTAAGACGTAAGATATTAAAGTGAAATTTGGCACAAAGGATCGCATTAGGGAGTGGCATATTTGGACGCAATTTTTTTGGAAAAGTGGGCGTGGCCCCGCCCCCTGCTAAGTTTTTTGTACATATCTCGGAAACTACTATAGCTATGTCAAACAAACTCTACAGAGTCGTTTCCTTTAGGCATTTCTATATACAGTTCAAAAATGGAAGAAATCGGATAATAAACACGCCCACCTCCCATACAATGGTTATGTTGAAAATCACTAAAAGTGCATTAATCGACAGAAACACTAAATTTTACGGAAGAAGTGGCAAAAGGAAGCAGCTCCCAGGCTTTTTTAAAAATTTAAAATGGGTGTGGCGTCGCCCACTTATGGACCAAAAACCATATCTCAGGATTTCAATGAAATTCGGTACATAATATTTTCCTAACACCCTGATGACATGTACGAAATATGGGTGAAATCGGTTCACAACCACGCCTTCTTCCAATATAACGCTATTTTAAATTCCATCTGATGCCTTCTTTGTATAATATATACATTAGGAACCAATGATGATAGCGGAATAAAACTTTACAAAAATACGGTATTTGAAAAATATGTAAATGACGTATTATGAAATCTCGATTATCACTTTACCATGCGAGAGTATAAAATGTTCGGTGACACCCGAACTTAGCCCTTCCTTACTTGTTTTTAACTCAAAGATGTGTGTAAAATTTCATGAAGATCGGTTGAATAGTTCAACAGAAATCTCGCCAACCGACTTCAAAATTACAGTTTCGAGAAAACGCGTTTAAAGATGGTGCATAACTGTATCTCCGAAATTATTACTCGGATCAACTTGTCCTAAATTTACAAGATTCTAGAGGTGTTGTAGAATTTAATAAGACATTAAAAAATTAGATTTTTTGAAACCCGTAAACCCATGTAACCCCTTAAGATTTTTATCTCTATCAGTTTTTTATGATTATATACTGGTCCACTGTGACTATTTGTTCGTTGAAAGTACCATTGTATTAGGTAAGTATCTATGCCAAATTTCGTGTAAATATTTTTTAAAACACGAAAGTTAGAGTTTTGATTTAGATCGGGCAATTTGTATGACAGCTAAATACTTTAGTAGTCCGATCTGAATAATTTCAATATAAGGTGGAGTTTTATACTACTACTAGCTGAGCCCGCATACGTTGTCCTTCGTGAAATTATGTGTTTTGAAATGAAAAGAAAGTTGAATTTACGTTGAAAATACGTTGAAAATATCAATAGCAACCGAAGGTATTAGCAATCGTCGTTTTTCGGGTGGATTATGTAAATTCGTCCTAAGGAATTAGTTGAGAACACACCTGGATGTCAATCTACTGGTTGGCCTTGCTTTCTGCGTAACTATTTCTTCGTCGATGCATTCCATGTATAATATCAAGGCATTTCCGAATAGAGCAATGTGCTCGCAAACGAATCACTGACGCAAGTTGAGAAAAAACTCGTCAATGTCAATGTCAATGTTGTTGGAAGGGTTTCCGCTGGCTGTACTGTATTCTCTGGGTTGAAAAACACTCTTTAGCTATTCTCCAAATGAACTGCGAGACGCACAATAGTCGAAAAACGTCCATGAATTGCAAAAGTAAATACCCTACAAAGCGCTTTATTGCAATTCACGTATCGACCGTATCGTTCAAGACCAATAACCGCCATATTGGTTCCTTTGGTGACGTACTTACAAACGTATTTTATAGATTACACCAAACTGCAATACTAAACATTGATATGAGTTTTGAATGTGAATTAGACAACAGTGGAGAATATAGTACGATCCATATGTTGTCAACTTCGATATTCACTACTCTCAGTTGTATGGTCGTCTGATGAGCTGCGACGATAGAGTGGATATCCATCATTTCCAGTTTGCGATTCCGCAAGAAAAGCAAGTGGATAGTGTTTCGTGTATTTATTGTTAGACATACAAACCGAAGTGGGATTGTGGTGTCCGCAAGGCCCATGAACCATATTGGTTTTCATCACTTCGCTTAATACTGGATCTTTCTCTGCATCAGGAATTTCCGCAGAAATGATTTCATCAATTTGATCTGGTGGAACCACTATCCACCATCCATGAAGAACATCGTAACTGTTGTTTGAAAAGTCATGCTGTGACAACGTTACGATCGCTTGCTGATTGACCCCGATCCATAATTCCACACGTATGTCATCGCATCCTGGGAGCACTCGTTCATGTTCCTTGGCGCTGATGGCAAAAAGAACACCAACCGATATTAGCGGTACCTCTTCGTGGCCTCGTAGCAAATTTCAATCTGTAATTGATCACTTCGTTTGAAACGCACATAAAGTTTTCACAGAATAATTCTCAAACATTTTTTTTTAAATAGCCGGAATAAAAGAGCAAGCGACCGAAATTGAACGATTCAAATAATTTACAAATCAAAATATTGAAAAACAATAGAAAAAAGAATTGTATGAAAAAAGTCAATTTTTGGAAATTTCCAATTTTTCGACTTTTTCTTATGAAAAGTTTTTTTTTTTATTTCTGAACCTTTCCAGATCCACAGCGAACAACTTCTGAAAATTTCATGAAGATTGGTTTCGCCGTTCTCGAGCCTTAGCAATATTAACAAACAAACCTTCATTATACTCTCGCAACAAAGTTGCTAAGGAGAGTATAATAGTTTTGTTCACATAACGGTTGTTTGTAAGTCCTAAAACTAAAAGAGTCAGATAAAGAGTTATATCTATATACCAAAGTGGTCAGGGTGACGAGTAGAGTTGAAATCCGAATGTCTGTCTGTCCGTCCGTCCGTCAGTGCAAGCTGTAACTTGAGTAAAAATTGAGATATCATGATGAAGCTTGGTACACGTATTTCTTGGCTCCATAAGAAGGTTAAGTTCGAAGATGGGCAAAATCAGCCCACTGCCACGCCCACAAAATGGCGAAAATCGAAAACCTATAAAGTGTCATAACTAAGCCATAAATAAAGATATTAAAGTGAAATTTGGCACAAAGGATCGCATTAAAGACGGGCATATTTGGACGTAATTTTTTTGGAAAAGAGGGCGTGGCCCCGCCTCCTACTAAATTTTCTCATATCTCGGAAACTACTATAGCTTTATCAGCCAAACTCTACAGAGTCGTTTCCTTCAGGCATTACCATATACAGTTCAAAAATGGAAGAAATCGGATAATAACCACACCCACCTCCCATGCAAAGGTTATGTTGAAAATCACTAAAAGTGCGTTAACCGACTAACAAAAAACGTCAGAAACACTAAATTTTACGGAAGAAATGGCAGAAGGAAGTTGCACCCAGCCTTTTTTAAAAATTGAAAATGGGCGTGGCGTCGCCCACTTATGGACCAAAAACCATATCTCAGGAACTACTAGATCGATTTCAATGAAATTCGGTGTATAATATTTTCTTAACACCCTGATGACGTGTACGAAATATGGGTGAAATCGGTTCACAACCACGCCTTTTTCCAATATAACACTATTTTGAATTCCATCTGATGCCTTCTCTGTATAACATATACATAAGGAACCAACGATGATAGCGGAATAAAACTTTACACAAATACGGTATTTGAAAAATATGTAAATGACGGATAATGAAATCTCGATTATCACTTTATCATGCGAGAGTATAAAATGTTCGGTGACACCCGAACTTAGCCCTTCTTTACTTGTTTTTTATATAAGAACGTTCTCCTAATAATAACAAATATGTACAACAAACAAAGAATTAGTGAAATCGGTTCAGCCATTCACGCGTGATGCCGTGACAACGGAAAACGGGTTTCATTTATGTATATATATATATATAGATTACATCGCTTGATTTCTATTGGAAAATACTGATACTTCAGAGCCAATTTACATAATTTAATAAAATTTAAGTAAAAAAATTTAGATAAATGTAGACAAATTTTAAAAATTTTTAAATAAAATCGATTAAAAAACAATTTAATAAAATAAATACATATGTGGCATTTCGTGCCCTGACCGCACCTAGCCTACGATTGTTCAACTGCTTAGTTCTAATTGTTGAAAGCATAATTGGAGAGTTTGAAATATTGTTTACGCTGTCGTCAAAGTGTTCATAGGATTTTAAATGCAGTAGAATGAAATTTTATAACCCGATATGAGTTGGCATTCGATTTTAAGAATAGTTATAGCCATTGAAGGATTTAGCATTTTCGCTTGTATTAAGCTTCTCACAAATTATAATTGAGGCGAATAAATGTCTGTTCGGAAACTTTTTAACCAAACAAATATTTTTGCATTTTTTTGAATTGGGAAGATAAACAGCAACATAATCACCATAAGGCTGTCAGGAACCACATTAAATCCTAATTAATCATTCATTTGTGTGTGTGAAATAAACTTGTCCACAACAGTGAAGATCCACACACTTCCAGCTAGCTTAATTACTGACAAAAGTATGCAGCTTGCGCCAAGAGAGAACATCAATAACGAAAAGCGGCAAAAAGTTTCGAAAACGCATTCATACGCGTCGCTGTGCTTCGTGTGAGCGTGAGAAGTGCCCGCATTTTTATAAAACTTTTTCTCAAAAGTATTTGCAATTCTTATCATAACGGCTAAAATGTGAATGGCTGACAAACGAAGCAAAAAATTTATCAAAAGCAAAACTTAAAATAATATATTTGCATATTTCCAATGCAAGTGAGCGTGTGGTTCAGTGGTGGCATACTTTTAGGCGCGCTAGCGTAGATGCTGTGCAGTTAGCTTGGTGAAGCAAAAGAATTTCGCGAAACCTTCCAGAGCTGGCAATGCACTGTGTGTCCGAGCAGAGCGAGCAAGAGTGGCCTTACGGAAAAATAGAGTGTAAGATTGCTGAGCGATTGTCAGATAAGGAGGTACGTCGACAATTCCACTGGTACTGGCTGCGTTTGGATATCGTCGCTATGTATTTTTAATGAGCTGCGATGGTGAGGTCGACCACAACAACCAGCACACCGCCGCGCTGCTGTCGTCTTGCGAAAGTGAAAAATTATCAGCGGAGAAAAAGATAAGCGCTGAAGGCATGACAGTCGCATCACTTCCTATGCCCCGGTGTTTCCTGTCGCCAACCGACCGACCGAAGGGCCACTACCCGGCGTAGTGTGAACGCTTAGCCTGGCGTCATCGTTGCGGTTGCTGCTGCTGCTGCTGCGGCGATTATGTGCGCGCTCCTTCCATCGTGGCACCTCTGCCACCGCCATCCCTCACAACCGCATTATGGGTTTACGGAGTTTTGGTTTTAGCTCGGATTTCCATAATGAAACATTTTTATTGCCATTGGCACTTCATTAAACTAAACTCATGAATATTATGAATTTTCTTACATTTTTCTGACTTTCAATGCAATGAGCAACAGCAACAACCACAATAAATATGGCAGCAGAATCAACAGTGTTTGGTTAGCTTTGAGTTGAGCGCGCGTCGCAAGGAGAATGACAAGCGCGCAAGAAAGTCAAGGCGTCGCCACCGTCGCCACCACCACACGCCGAAAGGATGACGTAGAAGAAATATCGCTGTTGGCATTTTTGCTGTTTGCTTGAGCTCTTCCGTTTTCATATCTACATACAAATCTACATATCTGTGCACATACTTGTATCTATGGTAACTGCTTTCGTAGTTCGCTTTTTGTGGTTTCTCTATTTCCACCACCAGCTGGCAAACACAACAAAATTCAAGTATAATAGTACCCCGGTCGTTGTTGTATTTATTTATTTGCGCATCTTTTGAAATATCTGACGGTGTGATAAGCAACACATCATTCTTACCTGTTTAGTGGGGAGTCTACATCCAGGATATTGAAACCTAGCTCCTAGCTGAGCACTGGGTAGTAAAACACGAGACCAATTAATCAACGATCTCCTCGCGATATATACATCGATCGAAAATTAATGAAGAACATATCTGAATTTGAAAGAGTATGATATATAATACTATATATCATTATACCCTGATTAGGGTTTACTAAGCATGTCACGATGTTTGTAACACCCAAAAGGAACTGTCGAAGACCTTATAAAGTGTATATATAAATGATTAGAGTGGCGAGTTGCGTCGACTTAGTCATGTTCGTCAGTAAGTTCACAAAGTTGCCTTAGTTTTTGAGATATCGATCTGGAACTTTGTGCAAGTATTTTTCTCTCCAAGGATCTGCTCATTTGTCGGAACTGTTGATACGTGGCCATTATTGTATATAGCTGGCACACAAACTGAACGATCAAATTCATGTCAAGCAATTACTGCCTAAAGAAATGGTACACTATACGGAGAAATTTATCACATCGATCAACTCTGATCTCTGAAATTTCGAAAAAGTGTTGTTGGTTCGCCCTCTAAAAGTTTTAATGCTTCTTAAACCACTATAGCTACAATAATCAAATTCTTTAAGAGTTCCTACCTGCAGTGCGAAAAAGGATGAAATCGAATTATTATCTCGCTCTATTCCCGTATAACGGTTTTGTTAAAAAACGCTTAAAGGTTTAAGATGGTTAAAAGGGGGATTTTTAAGAGCCAGTGTCAAATTTGGGCGATAGCCTTGGTATCGATCACATTCATATGAATATCCATATCTCGGAACCTACTCGAACGAAGCGCGAATTCGGTATACAATATAATCTACTCCTATATCACAGTGTTAAAATGGTTAAAGGTTCATATTTTTAACCCGAGGCCTATGGAATTCGATATGGAAAACCAAGTTGATCATTGACATGATTAGTAAAATCGGAAACAGAGGGAGTACTGAGTAAACGAAAGATATCGACTGATATGACTCCTTCGTTTTTGGCGCCTATCCTTGATATCCTGCCCATCCGATATTGTAAGAGCGGTGTGGGATAAATTTAGTAAGATAGTTTACTGTCGGACCAAGATTTGTTATTATAAACAAGTTTTACGTTTGACGGTTCTCCAATAATGGAATTTACTCAAAGTTGTTATTACTGTGCCTACACCTGGCAGTGGAGTTTTTCTCATTCTTGCTGTCATTGAGTCCGACTTAGGCATAAGAGAATATTAGCATTGGCTTTACTTAGCTGTGCAAATAGTTAGGCAATGAAATGAACCCTAACATCACCAAATGGGCATAAGGTCCAGGATTCGTGATAAAAATAATCCCATGGGTTTACCTGAAGCAGCGTAAGAAAACTTATAAATATACCGTTTAACTATGTATAGATCTTATTATTTGAAATCATTTACGGATTCAGGAAGCGGTTTAGACTGACCAAAGATGCATTTACTTTAATCCCATTGGAAATAAAATTTAACTGGCATTTATCAACTATAGGACCACCAATGCGTCAATTAGCAGTGGCTTTGTCCCTTTTGGCGAGTGGAGGCCATCAACACTCAGTTGGAAACGACTTTTTTATTGGAATGTGTCAAAGCTCAGTATGTAAAATTGTAGGGGACGTGGTTAACGAAATGGAAACAAAACTTTGTCCACATTTTATTAAGTTTTTGCCAGACCGTTTATCTAAGTGCACAGAATACTTTGTTGGGAAATATGAAGTATCAGGAGGTATGTTTGTCGACTAAATAAAGATGCTAAAAATAAATTTACAAATTTTTAGTTATCGGATGTATTGATGGTACACAATTAGGTCTTCAAAAACCAGCTGCGAATGAACATATGTTTTTCAACAATACCACAGTCTTAATTCAATGATAGTAAGTCGTATATATACATGTATGTACTCAGAAATACATAGTACATGCATTTATATATTTGTATTTGAACCACACACTTACGAATAAATATGTACAGACATATGTATATTTGCAGATTTGTGATTACTTAGAAACTCTATTTGCACAACAAAACCAAGAAGGAGGAAATTTTTACCGCGAAGAAGTCGTAGATGCGCCAGATATCACCGAGCTGGAAGTTGTTCAAGCTGCTGCGCGCTTTGAAAATAGCAAAGCTCCAGGATTAGATGGTATCCCGAGTAGGGCTCTTAAAATTGCGGTCAGCTATGATCCAAAGCCATTTTCGGAACTGTACACACGTTGCCTTCATGAAGGAGTGTTTCCAAAAATTTTGAAAGTACAAAGGCTAGCACCCTTACAGGAGCCAAACAAGCCGGCAGGAGAACCAAGCTCCTATCGACCGTTCTGTATGATCGATACGATTGGCAAAATCCTGGAGCGGATAGTCTGTACCCGCCTAGAAAATCATATGGAAAAAAATGGTGGTCTCTCTGATAACTAACATGGCTTTTGTAGAAAGCGTTCAACTCTGGATGCAATTAATCGCTGTTAATAATCATCTGTACCAACTCATTTAAACCTTCTTCTGGCATTGCATCTCTAAAATACTTAACTATTGTCAACCCTTCTACTGCAACATCCATATCCGTAGCTTGGAGGAGTGGTTCTTCTGCTACATTTAAGCGCTTTTCCTCTTACGGACCACTGTCAGTCCTTTGTTTCGAGGCTTCGTTGAATGAAATTTTCTTTTTTATATTATGCTTTTAATTAGCAAATAACCATTTTTGTAATTTGTTAAAATTTTAATCATCTATTATTTTATTATTTATTAATTTTAACTGATATATTCAAAACTTTTGTACTGTAACGTTTCTCAAGTAGCTAACGAGTGACATTTCTTTCGTACAAACAAGAGGAAATTTAAAATTTCGAAAGTGCGTATTCGATAGCTACTGCAACGATCCGGAAACTAAAAAAATACATGAATTTCGCTCCTTAACGAGTGTCGCGGTTAGGGCCCTGACTTCTCTTTCGTTCGCATATGTTTTTAATCTCTCGGTCACTGCAATTACTTTTACAATTACTTACGGTTGACTTCAGCAAATTCAAACTATTATCTTATACATATTTAACTTTATATTGTCTACTAGTGCCGGCAAAGAATTTCTTGCTTTGTCCTGTATTCAGGTGCCTTAACTTAGGATACATAAAATTATAAATAATTTGTGTGAAGTGCGTTTGTTTAAGCTAAAAATATTTAACTCTCATTATGATAATAAGTGTCTTCCGTTGTGATTATGCGATTCAAATATAATCTCACTCTTCTTCATTGACGTTGGCCAGCAGAGCTAGGAGACTGTAGGCATTGTTCATAGTCTTGAAAGTAAAATTATTATAGAAGTAATGTACATATACACATATGTAAGTAAAAACGTTTTCTGAAATACCTTCGAAAAAACCGGCAGCCCAATTTGGAAATAACCTCCGGCATACAAAGCTATTGGCTGCTTTAAATGTTCCATGTAAAGAAAAATTTGACGTCTATTATACAAAGACATCTTAGTCCAATCGCAATTGTAGAGATGATTGCTCAAATTCTCTGATTCCACGATTATTTCGTTGGCATAATAACATGGTAGAAATATTTCTAATGCCATAGCACTGACATATTGTATGAAACCCAAAAAATTAGATGGGTTCTCACTAAAGCTTATCTAAATAATGATAACTGTTGTTAAATACTTCACACAGGTCGGCAATAAATAAAGAACTTACGCGTTGTATGGAGTAAATAGAGCAGCAAATGATGAGAGAACTGAATATAATCTGTGCCAGCACAGGCCACGTTATGATTTTCTGACAGCTTTTGGCCATACTAAAGAATTGCGTATAAAACAAGTACATCGTTAGAAGTTAGTTAAACTATTATGAATTTCTATTCACCGAAACTAACCACTCAACTCGTTGATGGATTTTTATTATGTTTTCAAGCTCAGTGGTGATCTCCCTATCGTTCTCTTGATCACCCAATCGCTCCATCCTCATGCCAATCATGCGCAGGCAAAGTGTGAAATGGAACATTAAGTAACACAAAAATAATTCGATTTGGGTGTTGCATAGGCAGCTGAATGGCACGACCACATCTTCGTATAGGAATAGAGGCCACGCATTACTACCGCGCCACGACGCTGGCATCCAGTATGGGATGGGAAGTGCAAGTGTTTCCATGAAGAAAACGGAAAGCAAAGTCATGAACGCCGAGCAAATGCTGATAAGCGAATAGACTAATACAACCTTCCGAAAGGATCGTTGAGCACCCTGCCACATCTTTTGTTCCTCATTCGTCTTTAAAGCAAACATATCACTTTTGTCCCATTCTTGAAGCAATTCATTTGCCGCTTGAGATTGGTACCACATATTAAGAACTTTTACGATGGTACAAGTTTCAGTGATTGCAAGCCGCATCCATTGGAACACATAATCAATATCTCCACTATATATGATTTCCATCCACAAGAGCAGCGTGAATGTAAATGTCAGCGTAATATTCAGTATTAATTGATAATAGCGGTAATATCGTCCAAAAAACGTAGAATTGTTATGAACCGGGGACCAGAGTCCAAGAACCGTTAGCACTTTTATTTCAAATCGTGCATTCGCAATTTTATCACAGAACATGATGGGAGTTTGAAGTGTTACGTGTTGTCGACAACTGTATTCCTTTACCTCTCTGACTTTGTTTTTATACTTAGTTGAAATGTTAATTAAAATTCAATAACTTTTAGTAATTTATTCAGTAAGGTGGTGGCTTAGTTAATGGATTTGTGCACCACAGTTCTACAAGACCAAAGTGTGTTCCCAATATTCTACCCACTTTTTCAGAGAGTGCCCTTAAATAATTTAAGATCATCTAGCAAAGGTGTAAGTACCAGTTGAGGTAAAATCAATTAAAATGCAATCTAAGATTTGTACCTAACACTTTGTGCAACAAAATTATGGTCTAGTGTGAACTTTCTTTGGCAATAACGTAACCTGACTAAATGTGTTATTGATTTCACACATTGTAATAATAATGAGCATGTTTACATTTACACTGATGATTGCATACTTATGGCTGTGTGAGAATTGACAGCGGGTTTTTAGTTAATTTTGCCGAGTTTTCTTCTATTTTTCAAAGCTCCGCACATGCCAACTTAATCTCCTTATAGGAAAGAAACCAGGTAGACTGAAACACTAAGAGGAAGCTGTTCCTAAATTGAATCCACATGTTATTTTCTGTGGTTAGGTCTAACGTTAAAATGACAAATGTATGTATAAGTAGTCATCATGAGTAATCATATTTTTTAGTAAATAACATCCATTGAAAGCTGTCAAAGGAATGTGTTGAACAAATCATACTTGAGTACTTACGTATGCCTACTAAACTATGATAACCGAACATTTTATACTTTTTGCAACTTGCAAGAATCAAAGCCCGATCAATTTTTTCAAGAAAATATTTGAATTGGGGGTAGTATTGACCCGATTTTATCTATTTATGGCAATAACACAATATTTAAATGCCACATACGAAACAAGTCCTCTGGGTTTCATTAAGGTACCTAACATACATACAATCCAATGGAATAAAGTCAAGTGGATGTTCGAAAGTTCTGATATTACATAGTTACATGCGAGTAGAAGCTTGGACAAGTTTCGCTTAAGTTTATCCATTTTAGATACACTGTTATGAGTAAAACACGCTCTCTCATTTTCATTGAGATAACTCCCATATTGGCCGATATATGCGGTAAAAGTCACAAAGTTTTTCGAAAATGGATAATAAACATTTACGTGGAACATAAAGATTATTATATTAAATATATTAGTTTTTATTTAGTTGAATATGATAACTTTAAATCGATCTTTTAATACAAAATCCTAGTAAATTGAAAAAACACATTATACTTACATATATTGAAGACGTGCGGATGACTTATTTTATTGCAATGTTCAGGGTTTTTCGGAAAGTAATAGGACTGAGTTGATTTAAAAAAATTTATTGAACCAATTGTTACAATTCTTTAAAAGCTTTTAATATAGGTTTTTTCTGCGTCGATGCAGCGCTGCGATTTCCAAGCATTGAGGACTTCGCGGAAGGCATTCTCCGGAATAGCCTTGAGAGCCGAGGTGCTTGCTGCTTGGATCGCCTCAGTCGTCTCAAAATGTTTGCCTTTTATCGGACTTTTCAGGCAAGGAAACAAAAAAGTCTAGGAGAGCCACATCTGGGCTGCTGGGCGGCTGCGGAAGCGTTGGGATGCCGGCCTTGGTTAGGTAGCTGTTAACAAGAATGCTGGTAGCTGGTTGGGATGCCGACATTGGTTAGGTGGCGGTTAACAAGAAAGGCGGTGTGAGCCGGGGCGTTGTTGGAGGGCAACTTCCAATCGACTGCGCTGTCTTGCAGGACCCGATTGACCCTTCGTGTGAGTGTCTTGAGGAACGTAAACGAATGATTAGTCGACGGTATGTTCAAAACTTTGCCCACAAGAGTCACATTGTCGGTGTTTATCGATGTCACAGGTCTCGCAGCACGGTTTTCACCAGCGACCACTTCCCGACCCTCCAAAAAGGCCTGGTTCCACCGAAACATACAACTTCTTGTTAACGCAACATCTGGGTAAGCCTGCTCGATCATATCAAACGTCTCTGTCGCAGATTTACCGAGTTTCACACAGGATTCAATTGCGTACCTCTGCTGTATTTTCGGCTTGCACCACTCACAGAAACACGTTGCGCGAAAATGCTTGTCCTGACCTCCAGACAACTGACTATTCGCTCGTTCGTTATCTAGAATCGCCCTCTACCGAATCCAGTCGGTGCACGCTCCGAAATACTGTCGCGGCGGAAAAAATCAGTTCTATTGCTTTGCGGACAAACCCCGTATAGTACTATACTCAGAATATTTTCACAAAATATAACGATGTGGGGCGAGTTTTTAGAATCTTTCGAGAAGTTCTTCTGCAGTGACTTAAATGCCATGAAGCGTGTGCAGCAACGCCAGGCAGATTAATCGGTTTGATCTTGAAGCATGTTCGTCCTCAGACACGTTTTCATGTGGCGAGGTGTCAAAAAAAAAACGTTCAGAGCTCGCTACTGACTCTTTTCATTTTCCAGTAAGATATTTCTTTATGACCCATTTCGAAGTAGTCACTCACTAAGTCTATTTGGCTACGCCGACTGCCACTAGGAATTTTATTTCAATAATATATGAAATATTTTCGCTGTAAAAATTTTAATTATTTACAATTTCCAATGCAAATGCAAATGCGCGAAGGTGAAACCGCGAGAGGCAAATAATGGTGGTTTGTTTGAGAGTGAATTCAGGCGATTTGTTGGTGTTTGTATGCAAAGGATATTTAGAATGTGGCGTAAATATAAACACGCGAAAATATAGAAATATGTGGCGGCAAAGTAACAATGAAAATAAAATAAATACAGTTGGACACATGAGTACACACTCGCAGAAACACATTTGTGTATATGTGTGTGTGTGTGTGTATGTGACAAGCTTGCAATTTTCTGTGCGTGAAAATGTGGCAATAACGAACTGCGCTGGAATTTCACGTTTCACATAGCGTAAAGTAAACAGTGCGGCGTTGCATTAATCATTTTCATTTATTTATTTATCCATGTAAATAGGAAAATTTAGACATGGAAGCGCACTTTACTAGTTCAGAGCTTTGTGCCACAGAAGCATGGTAGCAGGTAAACACTAGTCTCTAAGTAAGCGAAATCAGAAGTGTTGAGGGTCGGTTTGATGAAAGACCAGACCAAGCATTTGAGAGTAGCGAATCGAATAAAGTAGACCAGATGCTCTATCAAACTGGCAGCGCTTGTGGTGCAATCCTGCGCTAACAAGTCTCTTGACTTATACGCAGTAGGGTTATAAAACTTTCTTGGTGGAGGAATTATTTTTTTCGTGTTAAAAATTTTTTCTGAAAATTTTTAGTTTGGTTATAATGTATATATTTGATTTTAATATATACATATATATGTATGTATAGAATTGATTTTAAGTCTCAAGAATTTGTATCGTCATTTGAAGATAGAGACAATACCACTTTAAGGAGGTATCCGCAAACTCTCCTTTACGATTCTAGCTTGGTAATTTGTCGTTAGATAGATAGATAAATAAATTAGGATTGTAGCGCGATCTTAGGTCTATTGTGCCCTCTCCGAAGTCACAACGACACACATAGCCCCAGCATATTGATAAATTCCAATATATTGCTAAGTGCTCTTAAGGCGTTGTGATTCCTATATGGAAACATGGATCCAAGGGCCTTTATCCTGCGTCTACTGATTGCTATGCAGTCAATTTGCTGTTGGTCTGGAATTTCAGGCTCCATATTGCAGAACCGACAATTTGCACAAGAAGCTAGGCCCATGTTATATAAGTGCTTCTTGAGCTTGCAATGACCAGTATAAAAAGCGACAAGTAGATTGAGTTTATCCCTTGGAAGTTTGGTTATATATTTAATTTATACTATACATATATTCGATTAAAAAACCTCAAAAATCGACGAAGCGCCTAAGTCTACTGCTAATTTTACAATAGCTACTTTTGCTGAAAGACACTACAGTAGTCCGGTAGCCTGAAGCTAAGCTTGACTGAGAGCTTCTTACAGAGGATTTCCCTTCAAACCTTACCCCAAATTTCGTTCCGTAGGTGAAAAAGCTCCTTGCCCCTTTTTTTCAGCGTGGCCTTTTTTTGGTCCCATTCTTATAAGTACATAGTTTTTCTGGGCCTTGGAACAACCTTTGCTGCAATGGCAATATACAGAAGTGCTCTGTGTGGAATGGAAACTGTTCAATTCACTACTGGGCATACATAAATATATTAGTGTTAGAATATTGAAAACTAGCGTCAAAAGAATGCAAAACACCGCGGTGGTCGCCTGGGCGTTTTACATTTCAAATACCTGGTAAATCTACAAAAGCAAAAATTAAACTGAAAAAAAAAACAATCAATTTGGAAAATTTGCATGCAAATAAATAATAAATTGGAAATGGTGCAAAATTTCGTGTGTTTAGAAAATTTGCATCGATTATTGTCGTGTGCACATACATACATACGTACAGGCGCGGTACAGTTATATGGCTCTGGGTATATTTATTCGCAAGATTATACCGTGTGTGTTGAATAATTGTTTGCGTGTGTTTATTTTGACAGCCGTTAATGAATTGCTTGCGAAACACTTTGCTGAATACAAAATTGCAATATTTAATGCGGTGCTTTTAAATGAGGTCTTAAACAAATGGGATATTGCAGTAAATTTATTTTCATTACGTCGAGCCATCTTCTTTGTAAGGTAGAAACCAGTTTTTTTTCTAATGATATAAAAAGTTGATTTGGCTAAGCCGAGCTTTAAGCTTGAGCCAAGTAAACTGAAAATAGCACTTTTAAATATGTTAGAAAACCAGGTTTTGGTTTGTATTAAATTAATTTTTATATCAAGGAACATATTTTGTCACCGCACCGATCATGGAAAAAATCGCTTTGTATCTTCTTCAAGCTCTCACCCATTGCTTGAAATGATTTTCATTCCGATTATATTCTTTATCACGCTTTCTGCTCGGCATATGACGAGCTCCTCTTTCTCTTCTAAATTTATGAAAAGATCTTCATAGCAGAAATCGAGGCTTCATAGTACGCAACGGTTTCTGTCGAAGTGATGGTGTCTTTTTGTTTTTTTTATAATTAAAGTAGGTGATAATTTTTAGAGAAGGTTTTGACTGTTATGTGAGTAAGCGTGTAAAAAGATTTATATTCACTTTTGAAAGGGTAGCAGTGATATTAAAGAACCGGGGTAGCCTGCGTGCTGATGTGTGCCGGACTGCTTGCTCCAGACCACAAGCGCAACCGAGATACTGTTTAAACGCAATTCGAAGGAGTCACTTCAGAAAGAAAATACTGTTATCGCTCCATAAAATCGCACCCACTCATAACCTTACCTTTTCATGACTAAGTTGTTCGAATTAAGCTAAACATTGCTTTGCCACTTATACTATTCTCCAGATTGCTCTCTGGTCCCGTACGCCTTCCGTTTGTTTGCAAAAGGGGAAAAATCAATCAGTGGGGAGCAATTTGAGTTGAGAAGGTTAACGCGTTCACGGGGAAATATTTTGCGGACATCCATATAACGGCTTCTTCAGCTGAGTTAAAGAAGATGTGGAATTGCTGAGAGTGTGTTGAGTTGATGCAAAAAATCGCTTTACACTCGTCTTGAGTAAGCTAAGGACTTATTCTAAGGATTTACTAAGGTGAACTCCTACTGTGATATTTATACTCTTGCAACCAGTTGCTACAGTGTATTATAGTTTTGTTCACCTAATGGTTGTACGTATCGCCTAAAAGTAAGCGAGATAGATATAGGGTTATATATGTATAAATTATTCTGTCCGTCCGTCCGTGCAAGCTGTAACTTGAGTAAAAATTGGGATATCTCGATAAAACTTGATATGTGTGCTCCTTACTATAAATTATTCGAGTTAATAGATGGGCGTAATCGGACCACTGCCACTCCCACAATTCGCCATTAAACGAAAACACGAAACGAAAAGCTGTAATTCGGTACCGATGGTCGCAGTAGCAAGGGGCACCTGTGGGTAAATTTTTTAAAAACAGTGGGCGTGGCCCCGCCCTTCTACCGATAATGTGAAAATAGATGAAAAAGGAAGATAGCCCCGCTCTATGGGCAGTGACGGTACTGTTAAAAACTACTAAAAGCACAATAAATCAATAAATAAATACGCCAGAGACATTAAATTTTACCTCAGAGATGGTATGAAAAAGCTTTATAGGAGCCCGAGTGAAAATTGGACGTTGGGTTAGGTTAGGTTAGATGGCTGATCAGAGATCGCACAGGGACTAGAAGTAGTCCTTTGTGAAGCCATTGAAAATCGAACTCCCGTGTTCGGACTTAGAGATCGGCAAACCGTTTAGTATCCAATATAAATTTGCCCGCCAGATCGGAGGGATGTCTGATGTGCCCCCAAGTGCCTAAGTCTTGATCTCCCAAAAGCAGGGCTGTCAAGAAGGAAGTGCAGGCTAGTTTCTACTGCATCTTCTTCCAACCAGCTTCTGCATGTGGCGTCCGATAAGTCTTACAGCGCAGTGGCCCATCAAGAGCCCCATCATTAATGAGAGGCTAGCCTTGCTGAGGGCAAAGAGATCACTAGATCTCTATCGATCTATCTTTGGCCAAAAGGCTTTTGAGACCGCGCAGGTACCAATGCTGGCCCATCGCTGACCGAGCAGCCGCGAGGCCCAGCTATCTAATAGTAGAACACAAGAGGATGCCGGAGCACCTACCCGTTCCCATTCTACCGATAGCGATTCTAGGGTGCCTTTCCTTGCTAGCTCATCAGCTTTGCAGTTACCTGCGATTCCGCTGTGGCCCGGCACCCATACAAGTCTTATAATAAAATCACTCGCCGCCAGAGACGGTGACGCCAGACACTCTTCGACCAACCCTGAACGCACTGTGAACGAGTTCAAGGCTAGTATCGCCGCTCTGCTATCCGAGCGAATGGTCACCTCTCTGAAGGTAGACACTCTATTGAGCAGCATATCTGCTGCTACCTTGATGGCTGTAACCTCAGCCTGGAAAACACTGCAATAGTTGGGAAGTCTGAAGCTGGATTTTATGGAGAGCTCCCGACAGTAGACCTCTCCAGCAACCTTCCCCCAAGCTTTGACCCATCTGTAAAGAAGCTTACTGCGCCTCTCCTCCAACGGCTTCTTCCCTGCCAAACCTCCTTCGTCGGTATAAGTGCAGAGAAGGAGCCACCGGAGTTCGATATGGCGACTCCATGATCCAGATGATCCGGCATGCAGTCAAAGCTTGTGAGGATATCAGAGTGTTCAGATACCCGCTCCTTTAGGAATCCATATTCCCTGAGCCTAATGGCCACCTTTGCTGCCATACACCTTCCGGCAATACTCACTGGCGTTATGTTCAGAATTGCATTAAGTGCAATGTTCGGGGTGACCTTAATGCACCACACATGCTGATGAGCGCAGCTTTGCACTGCCCACTTTTTGGTGAAAACCCCTTCTTCCCAAATAACACGATTTTAAATTAAACTAGATTATTTTACTATCCATTACACAATTCAAGCAGAAATGAATATAACGGGATAAAACTTTGCGCGAATAATGCCTTTAGTGTATGCCAACTTATGACCAAAAATGGTTTAAATCGAATAAAAAGCCCATAGGTACCAAATATTTGGACCCCGGTACCTATAGGTGACTTTTGATCGAAAATAGGGGTCAATGTGCAATATATACTATACAATTGAAATTAAAGAATAATCCTTCTTTGATAATGGTTAGTCTGTATGTCAAAAATGGGTTGAATCGGACCAATACTTCTATTAGCCCTCATATACCTAACATAAAGGTTTTCGAATTTCCAGTACCGCATATATGAGCCAAAATGTGAGTTATCTCAATGAAAATGAGAGAGCGTGATTTATTCATAACAGTGTATCTATGTGCTAAAAATATGTACATATATTTAAGCGAAAACTTGTCCTAGCCCTTATATAGCTAGAATTTTGGAACATCCGGCTGACTTTACCCTAGATGATTACATTTTTAGTACGTGGCATGTTAATAGTATGAGGTATTGGGAAAAATAGATAATACATATAACGATTTTCGTTTTTCTAACAAAGCTAATGTGTCTGTCAGTAAAGGAGTTATATATAAAATTGCTTAGATTTCGATCCTCTGTTTGACGTTTTGCATCTTAATTAATCACTTTGACATTCCTATATCCCAGTAGAAGAATTGGCGATATCGTACTATAACCACGCCTACTTCCTATATAACACAATTGTAAATTTCGTTTGATTTTCGTTTGATTTCACTTTCCAGTATATAAATCAAGCACCAATAAATGTATCGGGATAGAATATATATATGAATACAAAATAAGTCCTCTTATAACCAAAAATGGTCGAAATCTGACTACAGCTGTTCGTTGTACCAGTTCATATCACGAATACATATTTTATCTTTCAATCTATGAGATATGTTATTGAAATTCCTTTTCTCATAACAGTATGCCTATATGTCAGAAATGGGTTAAATCGAATAAGGTTTTTGGAACTTCCTGTTTACTTTATACCGCATATATCGCCCAATATGTGTGCTACCTTAGTGAAATTATTTCTCTAATAACGGTGCAACTTTTTGCCTAAACTTTTTAAAATCGGGTGGAAACTTGCCCTAGACCCCATATAACTTACAAACCTTATGCACCTGAAGTTATTTAGCCGGCTTTAGTCCCGGCAAGTTGCAAGAAAATGAAGTACTAGGTACAACGGAGCTTAACCCTTCCTTACTTGTTTTCAAAACTTTTTGTGTACTTTCCAAAATTTACTCTTCTTGTGAAACTCCCTTGCATGTGACTATGTTCAAAGTTCAGTAATTTAAACACTAAAAATGTCAAACAATTACCTCGCTGATAATTTGTTCCAAAAATATGTGTGAGATGTATTGCACAAATATACATGTGTGCATTTAACACCTAAAAATATGCTAAACTGCTGTCATTCATTTGCCCTCCGAGTTCTATTCAATGATAAACACGCGATGCTGTGAGCTTATTGTAATTAAAATACTTGTTAATTACACCATAAGCAACACGTTCGCTTGATGTATGTGTGCCGAAGTGTGTGTCAGTTTAGTTAGGTAGTTGCAGCGCCTAATTCTATACATCGTTGTAAGCGAACTGCTTTCCAAATGATTTTTACATATAGATAAATTGTAATTTATTTTAATAGCCTGTTACCCACATATGAAAATGTAAATCCACATACACATAGACACACATTTCAAAAGTAGAAGAATTGCAGGCGCTTTGCTATGGCCGCACCACCCACAATTTCTAATCGCCGAGTGCAGTCAGGTGTTGAGTTTATTGTGCAATTGGTGGAAAAAAGTTGATAACTTTTCGTATTATTTGCTCATCGCGCCCGCACACACACATACGCTCATGCGAACACACACTTACACACGTATGAGAATTTAATATTTTGAGCTAGCGCGATGCTATTAAGCTGCAATATTCATTATAACTGGTGTATGTAAATATATACATATATGTATATACAACATACATACATATATGTACAAGTATATACCCCTGCGGGAGAAGTTTTGGCCTAATGTTAAATTGTTCTCTAGTGCAAGTCCGCCCGAACACAACATCCTAAGGACATTTTTATGAGAAATACACTTTATGTATCGGACCAGTTATTCTTTCGGTATAAATTATGAGTGGTTTTGGGTTCCACATTGAGCCACTGAAAGGCGTATAAATTTCAACAAATAAGCTCTTATTTTTTTTCTAACATATGGAACGAAACGGGATAGATATAGGGTTGTAGTAGTATCATGTTGTAATCATGTTGACGATACAAATTAATTTTGAGATTACGTAAATATTTATGTCAATATGTTCGAATTGCGAGAGAACTAGTCCTTAGCAAATTTTTATTTGTATCATTACTTCGAACGCTCTCACAAAAATATGAATTTGTTGACAGCACATAGATTGAGTTGAATATTTGAAAATTTCTTTGCAAAAATAACCTTCAAAAGCGCTTCTTTTCGGAGCTCTATCTCTTCGGTCAATGGGAAACTTGCCTAGTTGTTTCCGAAAACTATTTTTATCACCTAATATATTCATTTAGTTAGTGACGAGCTAAGTAGATTTAGCCATGTTCCTCTGTCTGTCTGTTTGTCCGTCTCGATCTGATATTTTGTATTCGCTCTTTTCTCCCCAAGAAGCTGCTCATTTTCCAGAACTGTCGATATCGAACCACTATAGCATACAGCTGGCATACAAACTGAAAGATCGGAATCAAGTGCTTGTGTGGAAAGCTTTTTATTTGACGAGATATCTTCATGAAATTTCAAATAAATTATTGCCTAAGGAAACGGTGTAATCACCGAAAACTGTCTCAGATCAGTTCACTACACCATATATGTAGCTAATTTAAAAACCGAATGATTGGAATCAAATGCTTTTGCTTTACCGTTTTGATTGAATTATCTAATAATTTACTGACATGAATTTGTGTAATAGATATTTCCTGCAGGGTTCGTTGGTGCCAAGGCAAGGTTTTGCAAAACTCGACTGAATGTCAATCATTTAACTCATCTGGCTTATTATAAATATTACCTGTGTGATATTCCCACGACGATTGATAAATTGCTAGTATGCCTAGGAATCGCAGAAGTGTATGTACGAACGAAAAAAATGTGTTCCTCAATCTAAACCTTGAGTTTTAATTTGTATATATTTAAGTAAATATTTTGCACATGTTTGCAGAAGAACTAATTTCTCCATGAAATCTATATTTGATTTCAATATCGTAAGATCGGGCATGTACCTTATTTAACAATGCCACAATCGATGGATTGCCGGCCGAGCTATTCAAACACGGAAAAGTCTCCTTTCATCGCATATAAGGTTAAAGCCTACCGAAAACAAACTGATTGCATTTTATTAGTAAGGCTTTAGACCTGGAAAATCAACAACCGACTATATATTCACCTTGAGCCAAATCTTGGAAAAAACCATTGAAGAGAGAATCGAAACACATCACCTCTTCGTCGATTTCAAAGCAGCTTTTGACATCACGAAAAGGAGCTGTCTTTACGCCGCGATGTCTGAGTTTGGTATCCCCGCGATGTCTGAGTTTGGTATCCCCGCAAAACTAATACGGCTGTGTAAACTGACGTTGAGTAACACCAAAAGTTCCGTCCGGATCGGGAAGGACCTCTCCGAGCCGTTCGATACCAAACGAGGTTTCAGACAAGGCGACTCCCTATCGTGCGACTTCTTCAATCTGCTGCTGAAGAAAATAATTCGAGCTGCAGAACCTAATCAAGAAGGTACAATCTTCAATAAGAGTGTACAGCTGCTGGCGTATGCCGATGATATTTAAATCATTTGCCCCAACACCCGCGCCGTTAATTCTGCTTTCTACAGACCGGATAAGGAAGCAAAGCAAATGGGTTTGACAGTGAACAAAGGCAAGACTAAATATCTCCTGTCAACAAACAAACAGTCGTCGCACTCACGACTAGGCTCCCACGTCACTGTTGGCAGTCATAACTGCATTTACAGCAAAAATAATGTCACCCTCGAAATCCGACGCAGAATAACTCTTGTCAAAAGTGGCTACTTTAGACTGAGTAGGTAATTGAGAAGTAAAGTCCTCCCTCGACGAACAAAAACCAAACGTACGTATGGACGAAAACACTCTAGCTCTGTATTGACGCAATACCCGCCGAGGGAGACAGATAAAGGGGAAGACCTCCTCCACTCCGTTGGAAAGACAAGGTGGAGAAAGACCTGGCGTCGCTTGGAATCCCTAATTGGCGCCACGGAGCGAAAAGAAGAAAAGACTGGCGCGCTGTTGTTAACTTGCCTATAATCGCGTAAGCGGTGTCTGCGCAGGAAAGAAGGAGAAGAAGTAAGTACGCTTAAAAGGATTTGTCATGTGCATTGATTCATTTAGCACGAATAGTTTGGGAGATATATACATTAGACCTATTAGGGGGTGGGCCCGCTCCCACTTTTTAGTGATTTTCCAACCATCAGTGCCCCTTGATAATACGAATCGTTGTATTAAATTAGTATTATATATTTTATTAGCCTATATCTATCTCGATTAGCTTAAGGGGGTATTCTACTCTAGAAGCATGAATTTCAGATAATTTTTAAAGTGTCGTAAAAAAAAGGCAATTAATATTTTTACTATACATTTTTTTATGGTGTTTTTATTGATATCTTAAGAATACTGAAAAAAATTTTATGTGTGCTGTTATAGTCCCTATTTCAGGGAACACGAAAAAAATTTTTTGTGTAAAATGGCGACTGCCTGAAAATAAAAATCATTTTTTACGCTTTTTTTTTGAAACTTCTGAATTATTTTAAAATATTAAAAACAAAAATTTTGACACCATGCTGGTAGGAACGATAAAGGATCATATAAAGAAGGTTCACAGAAAATTTCAAGTAAATCGGTTGTATAGAACTTGAGATAATGCCGGTACCGTGTGGAAAAAAGTAGTTTCGAGAAAAACGCGTTTAAAAAATTCGATACGGCCGAACCGGACAAGGTACTGCGTCACTAAAGTAACTGTATAGCTCCTAAAATAATTTTAATTTTTAAAAATCCTTTGGAGGATATGTTGTTGAGGGTTTAAACTTTAAATATATGAAAACAAAAAATCGAATTTTTCAAAATTCGAGAGTAGAATACCCCCTTAAGCTGATAGAAGCAACTGTTAGGTGAACAAAACTATTAAACTGTGTATTGTAAAAGTGTTAGGTGGTGAATAAACACGCACACAAGGCAATGTTTTGTAAAGGATAGAAAGATAAAAAGGCTAATGCCAACACTTGCCCTTCGATTGTGAATACGCAATAAATATAAATACCTAGTGCGCATATACTTATACAGGTATGGTATAAATATTCGTATGCGCACAAACACACCCAGTAGTCAATCCAATTTTAAACTAGTCATTTTTATATTTAAGTAAATTTCAATTTTACCTTTCAGCAGACGGATCATTTACAGATATATATGTTTTGAAAGGACTACTACGCTTCCTTTTGGATGTGACAAGCAACGTGGCAAACTTAATATACCCTGGCCAGAGAATAATTACACAGAATGTTCTGATTTTTAGTGGTGAAGCAACAATATCTCTAAAGTACACGTTCAGATTGTTAAGAACTTTTGATGATTAGCTCCTTAAAGCGCACTTTATCTGGTCGAATGTCCATTTTTTCATGACAATAACCACCTACGTTCAGAGAACGCGAGCTTCTCAGCCGAGTGTTTTGTGGTATGTTGAATAAAACTATATTTCTGTAAGCCAACAACATGCCTCAGATGCCCGCCAGCTATGGCAGCATCAAAATACACGCACGCATCAACACAAAGGTGAAATTTATGTGAGGCACATTTTACTCCACTTGAATATATAAATATGTATGTACATACATATATGGATGTGTTTGGGGCATATTGTTGTATGAATTTGAGTTTTGGTATGATAGGACATACATACACATATGCAGGACATCAATCGCACGGCAACGCTGGTTCGGTCATTTGGCCAGCGGAATGCAATTGCCGGGGCGGCGACTTTGAAGCGCCAGTGTGGCTGGCAACCACCATTGCGCCGCTTCCGCTGTTGGGCCGAGCGGCAGCGTGAAATCCAAAAACCGCAGCAATACTGGCAACTCTAGCCTAACCTAAGAGCTGAAATAACATGTAAATATTCGCCGGCGGCGCTTGATTGTGTTGGAGCGGCGAACAAAAAGCGAAGCAGAAATACACTAAAATAACTATAAAGTATCCGTATAACAATAACAATAACAACATACAAAAGCAACAATAGCACCAAGCAGTTGAAGAAGTGTGTGTGTGTGTGTGTGCGTGTTATATTAGCACATAAACGGGGGGCAAACGCATACGCTTACAATTATAAACAATTGAAGGTGAAGCGAACACACACACACATGCGAAAATGTGTGCGTGGTGGTGTGTGTTGCAACAAAAGCTAAAAGGACGCCAGTGTTAAAAATTGTGTGTGCGTGTTGGACGGGTTGTTGCAAGTGCAGTTCCATTGTTTATTTGTTGTCTTTTTGGCATTTGTGCTTCTATCTGTTCCCTTTTTTATGTTATTGTGGTTGTTGTAGTACAACGAAAAGCAGCGTGTGGATTATGGCTACATTTGCAACCTTTGAATTTGCTTCGAAAACAAAAATGTAGCAGACTTTAGCGCCTGCAACAACTACAACAACAACAACTAATGCCAATACACAATGAGCGTTCTAAATAACACTTGAAAGGAAAATAAAAACTTCAGAGGGAAAATAAATACACACACACATTTTTATGTGCTTACATACTTAAATACTTAATCATGTGTATATATGTATATATGTATGTAAATAAATGGTATATCATACATAAATGCAGTGTGTTAATGTCACGCGCTCCACCCACCAGTCCACCAGGCCAGCTGAAAAGTATAAACGCACAACTCAATCACTTATATAGTGCCACATATGCAGCTAATACAAGCGTTGGAACCCAGCAAACGGTACAGAAGAATCTCCAGCTGACAGGCTTTCATATCATGGCAGCAACTTTGGTAAAGCCGCTACGCACTTGAGCTCTTAAAATTACACAAATAAATTCCAAAATAACATACGCATATAAGGCATATATAAAATATTATAAACGGTCACCGGCAAGCCGTCGTTGAGCGGGTCATGCCGCAGGTGCCAACGAAAAAGGTGCACACACGCCGTTTTGGAGTGGGACACAGAGGACTGCTGCAGGCGGCGGCGTTCAACATGTGCGCTGAGTGCGGGTGGAGGGGGAGGACGGTGTTGCACAAACAGGCAGAACAACATCGCCTTTTGAACTGAAACAGACAGTCAAAGAGAAACCCCTTCTCGGAATACACACACACTCCAACCCACCCACTTAGGCTCCGAACAAATCCAGAAAAATACGAAATTTCATACAAATGCCATAAAGATAAATTACAAATATTTCAAAATACGCCGAGAGCAATGATGAAGCTGGAGCGGGAGCTGGAAGAAGGCATACAGAGGCGACGGCGGCGCAGTGAGGCAAGGTGGCAACATTATGCTGTGCAAGTACGGCTTTGAGTTAAGTCCGAGTGTGTAGTGGAAAGGAGGTGCAGAAACAAATGAGATAGGCAGCGGCAGCGGGGGGAGGCTGCCCAACGTCATGTCCGTAGGCGCAGCACAGGACTCATAAAGTAGCGTCGAAGTGAAGAAGCGTCGTGGCGGCAGGAGAAGCGGAGTGAGCCGGCATGCATATATGAGGCCTTTGTAAGTAAATATGTACATATGTATGGACCAGATATATATTCATACGACCTCGTTTGGACAAAAATTTCGCTAGCGGCTAATATAAAGATTCAGGTTCATCCATTGGAGAGTTAACGAAATAATTCACCATTTATGTGTGCGAGTGTATGTTGATGAGAGGGTTCTTTGTACCGGAGGGCAGTTATAGTATATGTATCACACATACATAGATATTTTTCTACTCTTGCAACATGCTGCTACAGAGTATAATAGTTTTGTTCACCTAACGGTTGTACGTATCACCAAACACTAAGCGATATACAAGTAAATATAGGGTTATATATGTACATACATATAAATAAATGATCAAGATGACGAGACGAGTTTAAATCCGGGTGACTGTCTGTCTGTCCGTCCGTGAGTAAAAATTGAAATTGGTATCTGTGTTCTTTTGTACAAAAGGACGAGTTCGTAGATGGGCGTAATCAGACCACCGTCACGCCCACAAAACGAGATAAGCTGAAAACCTATAAAGTGTCTTAACTCAGCACTAAATTTAGAAATAACAGTAGCGATCGCCGTAGCACGGAGCACCTGTGGACAAAAAATTTTGAAAAAGTGGGCTTGGCCCCGGCCTCTAAGAAATTTAATAAATATATCTCCTAAACAACTAAAGCTACAAGAACCAAGTTCACCTAGCGCACATAATATAAGAACTTTTACCGACGATGTGAAATGGGATAAAATTGGATAGTAACCCCGTTAAAAGCGGACTACAACCACGCCTACTTCCCATATTCCACAATTTTAAATTCCATTTGATTCTTTCACTTTCCAATACATAAATCAAAAAGCAATTAATATAATGGGCTAAAACTTTTCACTAATAATTCTTTTAAAGTATGGCATCTCATGACCAAAAATTGTCCGAATCCAAACAAAACTGTTCAAGCTCCTAGGTACCGAATATGTGGCCCCAGTATCCATAGTTCACTTTTGACCAATGTATGGGACATACTGTTGGCATTCTTTCTTGGCAGTAGTATCATTGTGTATCGAATATGGCTTGAATCGGATCAATACTTCCCTAAACCTCCGTATACTTAATATAAAGATTTTCCAACTCCCGGTGACTTTATACCGCATATATCGGTCAATATGTGAGATATCTCGCTGAAAAAGAGAGAGCGTGTTTTACTTATAACAGAGTATCTTTCTGCCTAAAAGGGATAAAGTTAGTCGAAGTATCAGAATTTTCGAACATTCGGTTGAGGTTGCTCCATATGATGGGTGATTGTATTTGATGTATCTTAATGAGGGAACATTTTTTAGTATGTGCCATGATAATAGTTAATAGATAAAATCGGACCGATACAACCCCAACTCTCATATACTACTTCTAATGATTTTCGTTTTTTCAACAATCCTTATGCCGATTATATTATTCAGTGTATGAGTTATATATAGTAAATGGATATATAAAGTTGCTTGGATTTCGATCCTCTGGTTGAAGTTTTACTCCTTAAATATTTCCCTCGCGTTGATTCTTGCAAGTTGCAAATGTATAAAATGTTCTGATGCACGCGAACTTAGCTCTTCCTTACTTGTTATTTATGTACATATGTATTTCAACATTTGAGAATGACACTTCGCAAATGCTGAGGTTAAATAAAAATTATAAAATGGTACTTTTTAATTAAGACCAAATTACTAGCATAAATTCTGTAACTACATATGCGATTGTTTGAAGTAATCTTCAAGAAAATTGTAACTACTACAAAGCTTTTCTTTACCCAAAATGCAAGGGAATAGTTTTGTTAACTTACCCGCGGCTTCGCTTGTATTCTTATTCTTAACTGGCGTAAATAATGCTTACGGAGATATCACGTCTTGCCCTCGTTCACTGCCAGACACATTTGCTTTGCTTCCTTGTCCAGTCTGGAGAAATCAGAACTAACTGCGCGGTTGAGGACAATGACATCAATATTATCGCCATATGCCAATTTCTTTCGGCCAGCTTATCAAGCTTTTCATACTCACTTATTTCGGCCTACCTCTTTTTTTGTCTGCAAATGCGTCTCGCTGTAGGATGGAGTCACATGTAGAAGTTCACGCAAGGTAAGAAAGTTATCTGATCGCCTTTCACTTGGGAGTGTCCAGGAACGATTCTTTTACCTATGGCTCAAGCAGCTCACGACTTCCGGTCCAAGACCAAGTATCCTCTGGGCAGCCTAAGAATATCCGTTTGAAGGCGAGCTAAAGTGAAAAGGCGAAACATCCCCTCCAGAGAGTTGTGCGCTGGGTTTGCGACCCGCCACATATAAAACGCTCCCCATGAAAAAGCACAAACAGCCTCGGATGAGAGACCTCCCTTTTGATGACGACCATGTCAAACGAAGTAAGGTCTATGATTTAAAGGCAATCACCTGGAATGTCCGGTGCCTTAATTGGGAAGATGCCGCTGCCCAGATGGTTGATGTCTTCGTTAGACTAAAGGCTGACATCATCGCCGTCCCAGAAATGCGATGGACGAGACAAGGGCTGAGACGAGTAGGTCCTTGTGGCATTTAGGCATTTAATACAGTGGCCATATAAAGGAGCGCAAATTTGGTGTGGAATTCGTGGTGGGAGAGAGACTTTGTCACCGAGTACTGTCATTCACCCCGGTGGATGAACGTCTAGCCACAATCTGCATCAAAGCGAGGTTCTCCAACATATCGCTGATTTGCGCCCACGCCCCGACGGAAGAAAAGGACGATGTGACCAAAGATGCCTTCAATGAGCGCTTAGAGCGCACCTTGTGATAGATGGAAGACACGTCTCCAGTGTCATAGATGTCCGTACGCTCCATCGATTGGGATCACTACCTTGTTGTAGCCAAGATTCGCACTATCTCTGTGCAGCAAAAAACGCACGTCAACAAATACAAACAAGGTTCGATGTCGAGAACTGACAGCCGAACGATTTTCTACGCGACTTGCACTCCTGCTCTCTGCACTCGTCAACAACTCTGTATAAGGGAACTGTGCGACGGCATTTAAAATTCCTTTTGTACAGCAAAATAACAGCTGGTACGATGAGCAGTGCCGTGCCGCAGCAGAGAGAAAACAGACTGCCTACCTCGCAACGTTACGATCGACCACAACACGTGCGGGATGGGATAGATACCGAGGGTTGAAGAGGAAGACGAGACGCATTTTCAGACAGAAAAAGAAAGAGGCCGAAATGCGTGAGTACGAAGAGCTTGATAAGCTGGCCGACAGGGGTAATGCTCGAAAATTCTACGAAAAGATGCGCAGACTAACAGAAGGTTTCAAGATCGGAGCATAGTCTTGTAGATCCCCAAAGGGGATCTTATGGTCGATGCCCAAAGCATACTAAAATTATGAAGGGAACATCCCTCCAGCCTACTGAATGGCACTGAAAGTACAACGCCAGGAGAAGGCGAACCCGATTCCCCAATCGATGACGATGGATCAGACGTTTCATTGCCCGACCATGAAGAAGTTCGAATAGCAATTATCCGCCTGAAGCGGCGGGGGCCGATGAATTGCTGGCCATGCTATTCAAACACGGCGGCGAAGAGCTGATAAGGAGCATGCATCAGCTTTTTTGTAAAATATGGTCGGACGAAAGCATGCCCAACGATTGGAATTTAAGTGTGTTCTGTCCAATCCACAAAAAAGCAGACCCCACAATCTGCGTCAACTACCGTGGGAAAACCGATAGCAAGCACCATAATTAAGCTCCACTATAAGGTACAATACTGGTATTAGATAGATCGAATCGCATTAGGGTATAATAATTAAATTCGTCAGAGACATAAAATTTTACATCTGGTGTGGTATGATAAGGATTTATAAGGGCTGGTGTCAAAATTTTACAACGCGCACATCACTGCGCCCACATTTAGGTGAAAACCTCAATCTTGGGACCTCCTCTGCCGATTTCTACCAATGCATTATTACTCTAAAACCAGGCATTATTGCAAAATAACACTATCTAAAACTCATCTGACCCTCTCAAGTTGCAGTAGACACTGTTTATATGGTTACAATCGAGTTAACAACAGTGCGCCAGTCGTTTCTCCTTTTCGCTATTTGACGCCAATGCTGGAGTGTTATCTTCCATCCAGACAAGAAGATCTAGTCATCGCAGACGCTGTCTCTTAATTCGTTGAATTATGTCAATGTCGCCGTGAATGCCGCACAGCTCATCGTTCCATCAACAGCAGTATCCGCTTTGCCATTGCGCAGAGTACCATAAATCTTTCCTAAAACATTTCTCACAAACTCTCGTAAGATTGAATCATCAGATGATGCCATTGTCTATGCCTCCGCATCATATAGCAGAACGAGAATGATGAGGGACTTGTAGAGTTTGGTCTTTGTTCGTGGATAAAAAACTTTACTTAACAATTGCCTACTCACTCCAAAATAGCACCTGCTGGCAAGAGTGGTTCTGCGTTGGATTTCAAGGATGATGTTGTTATTGGTGATGATGCTGGTTCCAAGAGAGACGAAATTATATACGACTTCAAAATTATGACTGTCAACAGTGACGTTGGGAACAAAATCACTAGTGTGACGACTGTTTGCTTGATGACAGGAGATAGTTCGTCTTACCTTCGTTCATAACCAGACCCCTTCGCTTCGCTTACTACTCTTACAGGTATATGGAAAAAGCAGACCTAACAAGCAACTAACAATGGATATAACGGGATAAAATTTTAAACAATCGATGTTCTTTAGGGTATCGTACTAGGCGTGACTCGTTTAAAATTGGTACGTATGTTTTCCCTGGTAATTAAGTTATCATTCATTAAAGTCAAATTTGAAAAGTTAGTAATGAAATTCACAATATGTTTACATTAGAATCGTCAATTTCATAAAAACCATTGGTGTGTCCATAATATCTCTACTTCCCCACTAGATACTATATATGTATATTAGGGTGTCCATTATTTCCAGAGTTTTTCAAACCCGCCTTAAAACTTTAGATTTTGCACAAAACATTTATTGCAATGTCTCACACGCTGAATGTTATATCCATATATCCATATATGTATATATATAATTTCAGGTTGAAGCTTCGCCAATATTCATTTCACCCTTTTGTAGCATGAAACGACAATGCGATAATTATAACAATCTCGCTTAAGTTGAATCAGATATTTTGATTTTTACGATACAAAGTAAGGAAGAGGGATACTTAAAACTATATTTTGGTATGTGGCAATTATATGAAAAGGCGTGGTTGATGTCATAGGTCATCCTTTTAGTTTTAAGCAAAATTACAACATTTTCCAATATAAAACACCAAAAGTCAGATGATTGACCATAATCACGAACCCCACAAACTTTTTCAGATACGTACATGTACAGGCTTCTAGAATATATTTGTAAGGCATTGCGGATTAAAGATGATTCATTTGAGACACACATAAATCATCAATAGTTTAGTCGTTGTTCCCTCGTCATGTGCTAAATTTTCATCGAAATATTTTTTGAAAAATAAAATATTGGAAACAAATTGCTATCAGCTAAACTCTGCCGTGGACTTCAATTTATTGAAGGGGACATTTTGCAGTTTAGTTTGGACACAAATGCATTTGGACTGTCATTATCAACACCGATACTGCAGGAGCTACTCGACTTTTTGTCGACATGTACCGCAAGGAGCTCAGGAGCAGCCGGGATAAAAGTTTGTAGTTTTCAGTTTCTGCTTTTCATATCCTGAGTATGCAATGCACTCATAACGTTTCCTTTCTTAGCCACCATAGAGAAACAAAAGCAGCTGAGTACAACATGGCAGGCATATATGGGGAGGCCGTTTTGTTGACTGTGACAACCAACACACATACACGAACTCGTAAGTTCGTGATCAGGATGTTATGTGGCCTGCTTGAACGGATGGCTGGTTGCTTGGTTGGCTGGTTGATGAAATGCCATTTGCTTGTTTGCTTGGTTGACTGGTCTTGGCGTTCGGCGTTGGTGATGGCGATTGCGAAATTATGGTTGACTGAGTATGTGCTTCGGTTAAATGACGCGGTGGCCACTTTTCTTACGACTCACATAATGCATATGGTATGCTGGTATGTGTGCGTGTCCTTGGTCGCATGCTTGAATTGCCGGTATTGTGGCGTGGGCGGTGGCGTTGGACAACAAGGCGCGCATGAGTATTTTCGCTGGAGGAAAAGCGCAGGATAGATGATTGAGGTCTGAGATGGTTGGATGGATGGTTGTTGGTTGCTGTCGCGTTGTTCCTTGCAATTGCCGTTGGCCATTCGAAGGCGAATGAAAAACCACGTTTGAATGATTTTCCTCTTTGGCATTTTTCTTTATTCCCTCGAACACAAACTCATATGGTTGACATACAAGCTCAACTAGCGCACACACAATGAACCCACATGGATAGGCATCTCTGCTTTCCATAACAAACTTACATACTTACAAATTCCGCTTTTACGCTGCTTGAGCTGCATGACTTGGCCGATATTGCACGAAGCCACGATGGAGACTGGGTAAATTTGTATGTAAGTATGTCTATTTTCGCAAAATGCCGCAGGAACCTGTCCAAGTACGTCTTCGTCGACGTCATCGTAATCGTTAGCGTCATTGTAGTACTCAAAAATATCAACTATCACCGCGGCATACCAACCCACACGTATCAAATCATTATATGTATTTGCAACAACATCGACATCGACGTCAACAGCTCAGTTGATTAATCATTGGACCGCGGTATATGTATTTATGCGCCATGCCTTCTGTGTTTACTCTGTGTACATTCACTTATGCTTCGTACATTGAGTTCGCTCTCCTTTATCTCAACTTAACGTTGCGCTTCAGCTCACGCGCCTTCACCATCGGAGCGCAGCCGGAAGCACTTGAGCGTAGTTTTCCTGTGGGATCTTTTTCAACCGGCTCTACACGGCCATTCGTCAAGCCGAAGCTACATAAGATGCGTCAACGTATGCTTATTCGCAACTCTATTTTGCGTGGAACTGAAAAAATCAAAGCATACTATACGAGGGTTGCTTTTAATATTTAGAGATTAGAGAACAAAAACATACATATATTAATCTTCAAATTTTTTTTTTTTTGTTTTGTTTTTAATTTTTTCAATTAAGATCTATACACTGTTGTATGCATTTGAACCATTGCCGAAGCACTTTTGCCACTCTGATTCAGGTATCTTCATTTTATGCGTTCTGAAATCATCAACCGCCTCACGAAGGTGCCGTAAAACATTGACCTCTTAGTGTATTTTTTAAGAACGGGAAAAAAAGAAACTTATTCAGTGAGAACTATTCGGTAGATGACTCATCAAATCGGTGTTTTGAGTGCTCTAAAATGCACTTGTTTCAGTCGATGTGTGAGAGCTCGCTTTGCCGTGGTTAAGGGGTTATATACAATTAGTATTTAAAAACAAATAAATTTTTTTTTATTTTATTAATGACATATATTTAAAAATACACACGAAAATTTCAAAACATTTCGGTAAATATTTTCAAAGTTACACGCAAATTTGGAAAGGCGTTGCAGAGTGCTTGGTGTTTTCAAAGTCGGTGAATAACATTATTCGAAAACGGCTCAACTCAAATTTTAATACGACCTTTTTTAATATAATTTAATATAATTATAATTAATCGAAGATTTTTTCTCACCGATAATTTTTTTTTATAAACCGCCATTTCGTCAGACAATTTTATTTTGCTTATTCATTCGATTTGCCTGACTAGTATTAAAATTCCTTTATCGACATCTATTATATTTGGTTTTCAGAGATATAGTTGTCACCGAAAAACGTCTTTTTTGAGAGGAGTTCCCGGAGATCAGGAAAGAACTACAACCTTTTCAAATAAATATGTTTACTAATACTATGACTTGTATGAAAAGTTTTCTCAGAAAAAATTCTGGTTGGTTTTCTTGATTTCTTGAAAGACAACTGGATGAAAATGGTTGTGTATCAGTCAGAATCTACTGTACTGCGTTGTTCTAGTGATGTGGTTGACATGTTCAGTTGTTCGAAAAAAAAAGCTTCCTGAGCTTTCGCGATGCCCTAAACGTATTTTTTAGAACCGCTATCATTTTATTTTTAACATATATCTCGATCAATTGATACGAGTCTTTGTTTGAGTGATTGAAATATGGCATGTGATTCAATGTGAAGCATTTTTTTTACAGTAAAATGTTCATGCAGTATTAAATGAATGTTGTGCCACTAATGCCTATAGTTGTTTTAAACTCATAATAGGTCACATGACGATTTTGCAATATCGAGGTCCTGAGGTGATCTTGGTGATTTCAACCAAGATCCATTTGAAACCATTTGAAACCATTGATAAACACTCGTCTTTGATCGATCTTCATCGCCAAATTTTGAACTAAGTTCATCGACTTACAGTTGCTGAGTTAATCCACGCCGAAAGTTGTGAAAAATAATCGCCCGAAAATGCTTGCGATTTAGTTGCATTTTCTTGGCTGACGTGAATATTTTATGTTATTGTAAACTCGCAATGCAATGTTCTGAGTATGTATAACATCAAAAATTTCACACTTTTCGATAAAGTTCTGAGTTGCCAATTACGAAATATGGAAGGCAACCTACGTAAGAGCTGTCTTCGATTCGCTATTTCTCTGCTCGATATTTTTGGCCGTTTCCTCTCTTGTCAAAAAATTACAAGTAAAAGCAAAAACAAAGTTATTGAGTTGAATTTGTACAAGGGAGTATGCGGATACCTCATTAAAGTGGTATATCCGCTATTTTCAATGTTACCAAGTTTTATCTCGCATAGTTTAGGTCAGTTTTACCAACGTAGAGGGCTGAAATGACAAAATATTCTCAAAATTCTCAGAGAGAAGAATTACACCACTAAAGATAGAATCGCAACATTGGGCATAGGCTAGAAAACATTGCAGAGTTGCTTGCAATCTGTTTGAACATCTAACAAAATTGGTTCGATTTACTTCTCTTCAACGCTTTGGTGAAGCGAAGACAACTAAGGAATAACGCAAATTATTAACTATCCATAGTTATTTACATACAATGTAGAACATGAGGCTAAAAATGGGTTATTGGTTCCTGAGCATGCTGCGTTTTAGGGATTTGTTCTAGTCATCTGTTCATGTTACGTATGCGCTTACGCATGCCATGTGGCTTCAGCTTTAGTCTCACTTCAGTGGCCGTCGATGTGGACAGCGCTCCATTATCGACTCGCGCTCAGCTCATTCGTTTCAACTCACTTCATCTGCGTATGGTTCAATGCAACAACATTTGTTGGGTCTCGTACAGCGCGGCTACCATCGGTTCGATGCAGTTCAGTTGAGTTTCATTTGGTTTTGATTGGTTTCGACGTTCGTCGTCGCCGTGACTCTCGTCTTCAGCCACATAAAGCTGTTGTTGCTGATTACGCATATGATTACACAAACAAATGCATATACATATGGCTATATTCGGTTGAATATACATTTTTTGATCGCTGCACGTAAGGCGTCAGCGTTAACGTCGGCGACAACGCCTTCATCGTCTACGTCATAACATATCGCCTTTGGCATTTTTGCTATATGTTACTGTCAGTAATATACATATGTACATATACATAAGTGCTTACAGCTATTTTTCCGATAATCAAAACATATGTATGTATGTATGTTCATTCAATACATTTGCCTGTTGTTGTTTGGGGTCGAATTGTTAAACGAGTAGGAAGGAAGTCGAAGAAGACTGAGAATAGAAGTTTTCTTTTCCTGTCTTAAATTGATCGGTTAAATATTGGATGTCGACGACGAAGTGTGGATATAAAATTTTGACGGTTCTGGTCCAAGATAGTGAATAGCAAGAAAATTCCAGCAGAAACCACTTGGAGAGGGCTCTTTATCTCCTAAATTGGAATTCCTATTTTTTAGAAGACATAAAGAGACTTATAGTTATTGCGTGGAGTGCGGTGTTCCGATAGATCTGTATCTTCTTCTGCTGCAATCAAACAGGAATAAAAAGTATTTAATGTAACAATAAAAAAATGGTTTGCTTAGTGTCTGTAGATTCAGCTCATTCGACAAAAAAACAAGGTATAGCCTATACTCCTTAGTCCAGTTAGTGAATAGCGTTCCTGGGGACTTAGCACTGTAATAAAAGTGTAAAGTTGTAGGCTCATAGCCCTGCGTACCTATGCTTGGAAAACGTTTAAAGAATATATAACACATATGGTACATAACCTCGAACGGATTAAATATTTCAAGCTCAACATCAGCTGACCGCATAGCTTAGCTCCGACAACCTACGGTGGTATCCCTGCGGCCAATTCCGTTATAGATTATCTGATATTGTATATTGTTGTACAATATCGCTTGCTATTTTTGCGTAACCTTGAAACCTGCACAACTTAGAAAATCTGAGCGTTAGTGTCGGACTGCAGCTTGGGGACGCATTCACACTTAAATTCCAATCTTTGGACATGCTCTCGTCCAACTATATTTTACAAAGAATCTGATGCACGTTCCTTATCAGTTCTTCGCCGCCGTATTTGATTAGCTCGGCCGGCAATCCATTGGCCCCCGCAGCTTTGATGTTCGTCAGACGAATAATTGCTATTCGTCTTCTTCATGATCGGGCAATGGGACGTCTGCTCCATCGTCATCGATTTGGGAATCGGGTTCACCATCTCCTTATGTTCCCTCTTCAACTCACGGTATCTATTCCATTCCGCACAGATTGTTCCCGATTGTGACGTTGCGAGGTAGCCAGTTTGCTTTCTCTCCGCTGCGACATGGCACTCCTCATCGTACCAACTGTTTCTTTGTTTTTTCCGAAAACCAATGGTTTCTTTTGCAGCTGTACGAGTTGATAACGAGTGCTCTCAGAGAGCAGGAGTACAAGTCGAGTAGAAAATCGTTCGGCTATTTGTTGTGATTGCTGCTTCTCGACGTCGAAGCTTTCATGTGTTGGTTGATGTGGGGTTTTTTCTGCACAAAGGCGGGTGCGTATCTTGGCTACAACAAGATAGTGGTCCGAGTCAATGCTAGAACCTCGGAAGATACGCACTTCTAAAACACTGGAGTCGTGTCTTCCGTCTATCACAACATGATTGATTTGGTGGGTTGTTTTTCTATGCTGCAACCTTGTACTACAGATAACCGTATTTTGAGCCCCGACGAAGTCGATCTGCCTCAAACCATTTGGGGATGTTTCCTCGTGGAGGCTGAATTTACCGATTGTTGTGCAAAAGATACTTTTCTTGCCCACCCTGGCCGAATTGTCGTCTCTCATAGGTGCGCTCCAAGCACTCATAGAAAGCATCTTTGGTCACATCGTACTTCTCTTCCAACGGCGCGTGGGGCGGAATTAGACTTCAGCGAACCCTTTAACCGAATATGTCGGAGTGGTTTCGCTGAAGCCTCCTCTCTTTTAACCATGATCCCAGGCTCCATACAGGTTGGCTAACGCATCTTACAGGGGGGTCACTTACGAGGACGCAAGATTAGGAATTGGGTATAACCCTGCGACTGTTACTGTTTACCCAGAAGCATAACTATATCCCTTTGATTTCAAGGAGATAAAACCCCTTTTGCTTTAGCCTTTATGTGATGATTAACAATTGAAGATATCCTGAATTAAGAATGTGTGGAGATTTAAAAGCAGTGATCTAACGAGTACTAAACACGTGGACTCAAAATCTGAAAAATGGACAGAGTTCCTCCCGTAATAGAGCATTCAGTTGAATTGTGATTAAACATTCAATTACTACTGTAATCAAAATGAAAGTTGAATTTTTAATTTATATAGTACTTCCCGTGTTTTTCGAATCGGCAAATGGTTTTTTTCTGTAAGTTGGTAGTATACGTGTCCTTTTGTGAGGCTCTGAAAGTGAATTCTTCCATTTTTACCATGTCTGAATTTATAGAACAAAGAAGTGCGATAATGCACCATCTCATACTACATTGGTTATTCGTGATCATTTCGCCACATTTTCAACTAATATTGTGCCGCAACCACTGTATTCGCCTGATTTAACTTCGAGTAACTTCACATGACCACTTCGAGGACACCGTTTTGACTCAATTGATGATATAAAAGCTGAATCAACAAGTAAGGAAGGGCTAAGTTCGGGTGTCACCGAACATTTTATACTCTCGCACGATAAAGTGATAATCGAGATTTCATTATCCGTCATTTACATATTTTTCCAATACCGTATTTGTGTAAAGTTTTATTCCGCTATCATCATTGGCTCCTAATGTATATATTATACAGGCATCAGATGGAATTCAAAATAGCGTTATATTGGAAGAAGGCGTGGTTGTGAACCGATTTCACCCATATTTCGTAAATGTCATCAGGGTGTTAAGATAAATATTATATGCCGAATTTCATTGAAATCGGTTGAGTAGTTCCTGAGATATGGTTTTTGGTCCATAAGTGGGCGACGCCACGCCCATTTTCAATTTTTAAAAAAGGCTGGGTGCAACTTCCTTCTGCCATTTCTTCCGTAAAATTTAGTGTTTCTGACTTTTTTTTTAGTCGGTTAACGCACTTTTAGTGATTTTCAACATAACCTTTGTATGGGAGGGGGGCATGGTTATTATCCGATTTCATCCATTTTTGAACTGTATACGGAAATACCTGAAGGAAACGACTCTATAAAGTTTGGTTGACATAGCTATAATAGTTTCCGAGATATGTACAAAAAACTTGGTAGGGGGCGGGGCCATGCCCACTTTTTCAAAAAAATTACGTCCAAATATGCAGCTCCCTAATGCGATCCTTTGTGCCAAATTTCTAATATCTTTATTAATGGCTTAGTTATGACACTTTATAGGTTTTCGGTTTTCGTCATTTTGTGGGCGTGGCAGTTTGCCGATTTTGCCCATCTTCAAACTTAACCTTCTTATGGAGCCAAGAAATACGTGTACCAAGTTTCATCATGATATCTCAATTTTTGCTCAAGTTACAGCTTGCACGGACGGACGGACGGACGGACGGACAGACAGTCATCCGGATTTCAACTCTACTCGTCACCCTGATCACTTTGGTATATATAACCCTATATCTGACTCTTTTAGTTTTAGGACTTACAAACAACCGTTATGTGAACAAAACTATAATACTCTCCTTAGCAACTTTGTTGCGAGAGTATAAAAAAGGCTCTGATGGCCATCACGACGGAGGATTTTCCAAGTGCTGTGATGACTACAAAATTCGTTGGCATAAGTGTACTGCAGCGGGAGGGGATTACTTTGAAATAGATGAAATGGGCAAAATTCACCTTTCAATTTGATCACAGTAGTATGTAATTCCAAAAGAAATCTCATCAATTAACCGATGGATTTAAAACTTAAAGCATGTACCAACATTAACGTTTACAAATAATTTCTAAAGAGTACAACCTTAAGACCGGAACGATGGAAGAAACCAAGTACTCATGTAAGAGCGGCCAGCGAACCCTTTAAGTGAAAAAAGAAAGTGGCAAGGAGATCAGAACTTAGCAGTCGGCTAACGGCAAAAATGAAGGCTGTAGTGTGCTAAGGTGGGAGTAGCGTTTTGAAGTTAGTTTACAACTCAAACAAATGCAATTCGTGCAATTTCCAACGCACCACGTTAATATGAGCCCGCAGGTGCCAGAAATCCAAGCGAAATTAGTTGCCGCACACAACGGCACATATGAGAACGCTCGCATCTATGTATGTATGTATCAAAGTATGTGTCTTCCCAAGCCGTACAGGTAAACACTGCTGGTATAGTGTGCGGTCGGAATATAGTCCTACGAGTCTGTACTTCCCAACGTAATTACACGGCGCTTCCTTCTTCCTGACGTAGTGCTACGGCAACGCCAACAACAACTGGCTGCATGCTGCAGGCAGCTCAACAATCTGCAGAACTGAAGAATTCAACTGACAGACGAATTCATATCATTTGACACAATGGCAACCATCAACATAACGGTAACCATTGCTGGCACTCGAGCTCGCCTTCCTGCCGTGGCATTGTCGGGCCGCCAGCGGCAAAAACTCACAGTAACCACACATAGCTAAGTACACATACACATATACATGCGAATATTTACGTGTGCGGTAGTGTGTATGTATGCGTTTGCATACGCCCCCTCAAGAAGATGAACTACCTCAACAGCGGAAAAGCCATATGTATGACTGGCCGGTTAATGTGAGACAAGTTGCATCAAGAAGTGGGCGCGGCGGCGGTGGGTGCCTTATGAGCAAGGGGAGCAGTTGCAATACGAGCACAATTGCAAGGATATTTCTTAGAGGATAATGATGGCGCGGTTACAATTCGGTGCACTGCATCCGCTTTGTCTTCGCGAACCGCCGCCAGTAAAAAGTGCCGTAGTAGGCATGCTCGTGTATCCACATACGCACACACCACTAACGGCCTAGTCCTCATGTGTAGTTGCAGTCTTAGATATACATTTCCACATACTCTCTTGAGGCAACCATGAGGTTGTTTGTGTAAGGGCTGCTGTGCTTATTGTTGCACTTGAACATAATGTTGCGGTTGATGTGAGGTTCCGAGTTTCCGAGCGCAGCGCAGCAATAGCTGTATGTTTACAACGAGCGTTGCCATCACAACTCGCAAGAACACCAACGGCGCATAATGGCGACTGCATTTGGGAAGTCAATGCGCCTGGTATTGCCGGTGAGGCGAGCTGCGCTTGTGTGCGTACCGAAGTTAATGTAAGTGTTGTTGTAGTGTTTTGTGCACTCGTAAATCAGAAATTGACGTTTTATTTGTTGCTAACAACACACGAGCCGCGCTGAGTTAACGAAGAAAGGGATTGTATTTCTTAGACTACTCTTAGTAACGCGGTATTCTAAGCCAAGTCTGTGAGCGCGCCCCAAAAAGTGTTCATAAAGATCTCATACAGTGGAAGATTTCTTTAGTTATTATGGAAACAAGGAGACAGAGAGCTTAAGTCTTTACAACATTCTTAAATAATAGCAATTGGACTAATAACCTCAATGTTATCCGTTTTCAGGAAAAGAAAATCTTCGCTTAGATAAACATATTTTGATAGGTGGCTGCATAAAAACTAAGAGCATATTTTCCGTTAAGAGATTAGACCAGTATACCATAGAACCCTTACAAAGATTTAACTTTGATAATTTGTTTTAAAAGTAAGGAAAAAGGAGTATTCATTAATAAACATGTGCTCGTATGTATTTCAGTCTACAAAATTATCTATTTCAAGATCGGTTCTACAGACGGCGCTGATATTTGACCTATTTTGAGCTATCTTTCCCGCTATGCATCATTGTAAAGCTTTAAATGTATATATTATACAGGCATCAAATAAAAGATGGATATTAACCTATTTAAATGAGTACGTTTTCGCCTTACATCAATTTTTCGGAAAATGTCGGTTAAGTTTTAAATTTAAAGGTAACATGTTTTATCGAAAAAATTCAGGATTGTTTATAAACAAGCGCAGAAGTTGCTACATAGAATACATATGTAGTAGTTTACAAGAGAAAAAACATCGAGTATTAAGTGTAGACTCTATTGCTCATCCGAAGTGTTCGATAAGTATCTCTTCGTAATCACTTGTCTGTTACCATATTGCGCTATGTCCATTGCTCTCGACAAATTTTTCTCGGATACATACATATATCCTTCATCAACTGATATATTGGATATACTATGATCATAAATGCTGTTACATGTTCAGGCCGTTATAAAAATCAAAGTATAATACATTTTTTAATAAAGTTACTTTTATGTAATAGTGGATCTGTGATTGATGCACAAAATTTTATTCGAATGCATTATTTTATTTTACTTCTAAAAAAGCCCTCGAACGATTCAGCAATTTATCAATAGAGGCAATTAGAGTTTTAATAGGTAATAACGACGCTGCTCGAACCAAATATTTGAGACTCTTCCAATTTCTGTAGGGTATACGATGGGTCATGTTCTCACACTCTGACCACAAACTGTAATCCAATGGAATCAATTGTGGATTTCAGACGGTCACCCATAAAACTAGGAATATTGGTGGTAAGCCTTTGCTGGGTGGCTTTTGCCTTGTGTGCCGGAACGAAGAGAGTATTGTTTTATTGTTGTACTGATACCGTCCTTACAAGAGATCCCACACAAAACTACACATGTCAGTGAAAACGATGACAAAAACCCTTGAATTGGGCTTGGAATTGCTTCCGTATCCATCGAATTCTCCAGATCTGTCCCCTACTACTACTTCCTGTTCTCTGATCTCAAAAGAATGCTCGCTGGGAAGAAATTTTCGGCATATAAAGTGGTAAAGTTTCTAAGAAACTAATGCCTATTTTGAACTTGTAAGGAAGGACTAAGTTCGTTTGTAACCGAATTATATATATATAATGTATATTTATAGTACTATATGGGCATTTGGGTAATTCGTAGACCAATTTCACATATTTATTTGTGGCATTAAACTATAGTATATCAAAAATTGTATGTTTAGTTAATTTCGACGAAAGTTTAAAGATCTTATATTAGTTATATGGGAGATGGTATTGGCCGGGTTTTATCTATTTTTTTTTAATAATAATAAAATGCTATGGAGGTTACATCAAGGTTCCTCTTAAAAAATCACCAGTCATATAGAGTAAAGTCAGCCGGATTTTTAAAAATCCTACCTCAGTTATAAAGGGGCTAGGTCAAGTTTTCGCCCATTTTTATCCATTTTAGTCAGGAAGATATATTGTTATGAGCCCATATATGCGGTATAAAGTAGTTTCTGTAGTTTTTGGTTATTGAATTATCACTCTTTTAATAGCTTTAACAGTACCGTTATATGGGGAGTGAGCAAGGTTATTATCCGATTTCATTATCTTAATCGAATTTGGTTATTTTGGCTTGAACTGTTTTAGAGGTATGTTCACTTTTTTTAGTCCACAGGTGCCCCTTCTTATTGTGATCAGCCCAATTACAGGTCAAGTTCCATCAAGATATCTTAATTTATACATAAGTTACAGCTTGCGTGGTAGACAGTTACCCTGATTTCAAGTCGTCTTATCATCCTGATCTTTTCAATAATACATAACCTCATATTTAACTCGCTCAGTTTTAGGTGGTATATACATACACCCGTTAGGTGAACAAAACTATTACGAGTATAATGTAGCAATATACTAAAAGAGTATAAAAATGGTATCGAAAAGTTGGAGGGTCGCAATAATCAGTGTATGGTATTACTCTTGAGGGAAACAATTTTGAATACAAAAAAAAAAATTGTCAAAATATACTAAGGCATGCCATATTCAGATATCACTCTACCAAATTAATTTGGACTATAAAAAAAAATGCAGGGGTGGTAAAATATATATTGGATGAGGTTTCTGCTAATTCCTCAAATACAAACACTACTAAAATAATACTACTAAAATAGTAGTTAATACAAAGGAAATCGATTCATAAAAGAGACAATACTTAGAACACATTTATATCCAAGAGTTTTTCGCGCTCCCTTAATCGGACATAATCCTTTTGCGTTCTCTAAATGTGGGCATAGGTATGTCTGTTTGTATATATTGTATGAAATATTTTAATAAATCTTATTTTAAGTTGATTTACTTTTGCTCTGTATGGTACTTACGAGCATCAACTTATTGATTGCCATAAGGGTGGTAATACTTTTCTTGTCCCTTCTGGTCTTTCATTTGCCATAATAACAATAATAAGTACAATACAATGCATCGCAAGGCAATAAAATAAACCAACAATAAATGGTAATCAAAAAAGCGTTAAAAACCTCGTTTCGGGGCACACATGAATTGCATTTCATGACCGACCAAATGGGCTAGCGGGAGGGTTCGAATGTTTTGTTTGTGCGCCGAAACTCCCCATCGATAATCGAATATGTCCATATTGCAGGCCAAGCACGTGGTATGAAGATGGTGCCACACTCGCAAGGAAGTGCCGCTAACCATGGCCAGACATGGCGCGGACTTGGTTATGACGATGAGAGGACTGCTGCGAGCTGGTGTTTCATTTGCTGCCAAGAAGATGGAACATGAAGAATAAGGTAAAAGTGAGAACGAATGATGTGACAGTCTGATTAAAGCGCACTTTGGTGTATTTTATAACTGAAGAATTGAGGCGCAACTGCCCCAAATCTTCTGAGCTTTTACAAGCCCGTGTGCTCTGTTATAGAAACGGAGCGTAATGGTAGTGTGTATTTGTATATGCCATTTGGCGATGTGAGGGTGACCTCGACTAATGCGAATTATTGTTTGGGGCTACCAACATAAATTTTTGTACGCTGATTCTGAGCCGATGTCGACGGCCGCATTTATTATGAACGTTGTATTCGACGTTGGCAACATTTTTGCGTCAGCCGCGAGCGTATTTACGAATTCAGAGCGAATACTATAAGTAGATAGTTGGAATAAGATGAAAAAGTGCAAAACAATAAGTGTAAGAGTAGTGAAAATCTGCAGAAACGTCGGAATCCGAGGCAAATGTGCGACTGTCGACGGCACATTACGTCGCGTGAGCCGCATAGCCCGTGGTCCACGAGCACATGAGCCTGCTCGCTGCGCTGCTACAGTTGCTATTGTTTAAGGCGATCACAAGGGAACTCAGTTCTTTTTTGGGTAGCTCAACTCCGGCTTCATTTGCACCAGCGTCGTTTTGCTTTTGTCCTTTTTCTTTAAATATAGAATGTATGTTCGTATGATATAACGCTTGTTGGTTCATATTTTCTACTAACATAAATATTTTTGCATTCATACTTCTGACCAAACGTCTGCAACAGTAGAATCGTGGAATACAATAATGAGAGAACTTATTTTGTTTGACCCGCAGCAATGCTGCAGCGCGGCCGAGTGAACGCTTCGGGCGGTTAAACCTTTTGCCCAACTTTTGCACACGTACATACAGATGTCTGTGGCTGTGTGTGAATGTTACATATGCGACTGTGTGCACGAGTCTACTATTCATTTGGTTCAGTTTGGCTTGCTTTGTGATATTTGTGGGTTTTGCGCAATTTCTCTTTTACTTTGTATTCATCTATTTATAAATAAATTTATACAAGCTTTTGTATTAATACATATACGAGGGTGATGCGATAAGTTCTTAACTTATGAAAGAGAAACAGAATGTCTATAACAATTGATTTCTCAACGAGATCTGCTTTTAAGACTCTGCGGCGACAAGTCGAATGAGGTGACTTACATTTTAGTTCCGCGAATGACTTTTCCCCATTTGGAAAGAAAAAGAAGTCATACGGAGCATAAGCTGGTGAGCACGGTGGATGGGATAGCAGTTCGTAGCCTCCTTCAACAATTTTTGCCGTAGCGACATGGGAGGTGGGAACAGATTCAGCATAAAATATAAATAACGCTATTTTCTTCACCAAATGAGCCGTTGGTCTGCAATTCCTGGTGGACTTTGACCATAAATGTTACCCGTTTGGTCTTTTCAGGAGGTCGGTTTGAATTCACATCTTATGAGTCCCAAAAAACGGCGTTTGTTACTTCTCTGGCCGATCGTATAACCTTACTCATTGCAGGTTCACTAGATGTAGTCTACAGGTTTGACTGGTCTTTGTATCCTGTTTCGTCGACGAACACGTAACGACACATAAACTCTTGAGAAAACACGCAGAAACTGACTATTACTTTACGCAGTTCCTGACTAGGCACGGTTGCTTCATAGAGTATTTACACAAATATGGACATGACGATGGGTTTGACTGCTCCCCGTTATAAAGATGAAAGAGAAGAACTAGAGAAACTACTTTCAGAGCGGCTAACCCCTGAAAACATTGTACCACACATGCTACGTTCCCAGCAGATGTGGAACTTTGTTAGAGAATGGAGCGCGACAGCCCTAATAGAGCTTAGACGGAAGGAATGGCAGAGAAAGAGCGATAGACAGGTGATCCACATGGAGTTGGAAAATTTATAGATCGAGAGCTAACTTGTGAAGAAATGCTTAGCGGCGGTCCCGCAAGGAAAAATAAATATCTAGAGGGGACGCAGTTAGGGTTTAGTACGTCGGCGTCCTACTACCCCGCAGGTCCGCACCTGCTAACAATGGCGGCACATGCGCGTGTAGGATGAGTCGTGCATGCCGTCTGAAACAGGACGGTATCTTTCGAAGATTCCCCCTCCGGTAATAAAAAAAAACATAAAACACATAAACTCTTGCTATCCGGAGTGAGCGGACGCGATATCCATCGCGAGGTTCGCATAATCAAGCGGTGATCCATGAAAGCCGTTTTATTGCGGCCACCGTATGCTGGGTTATTTCTGCTTTTCAAAAACGCACGTTCAAAACAAAACTATTTTTTTTTTTTGTTAATTTGTAACAAGCATTTACGGGAATGTACTACGGAGACTTTTAAATGGTTTTCTGAAATGAAAAAACTCACTTCATGCAAGTCTTGTTAAAAATTAATCAAAAATTTGTGCGTAATATATTCGGCCGAAAAACTGAACTTCTGAAACTGAAATCTTTTAATGAGATTATATTCTTTATAGGACCTCCAACGTTTCATTTCATGTGTTACTAACTTCACGGCAAATCTAAAATTCCCTATTCAGGATATAAACACGTAAGTGTTTAACCATCTTTTTCAGTTCAACAAAAGAACTAGAAAGGAATTAATAAATAAAAGCTTCCACTCAAATAAAAAAAAATTTAACTCAAATTGCAATCATAGTATAAAAGGGCCGAAAGCGAAATGCCGACAGTGCCAGTTGAACGTACCGGTTGGAAATCCAGAAGCAATATATGCAGCAAGCAGATAAAGAAAGTGGAGACCACGTCACAAGCCAGAGAGTCGGCAGTTGGGGGTTCATGTGCTAATGCCATCGCCGAGACCTGCGGCACTACGGCTTGTTGGCTGGTTGCATCAATTGGTGAGTGCAAGTGTACTCAACAAACCCTGATGCTTTGGTGCGACAACAATATAGGCATATGAAAATAATAAAATATACACACACATAGCGACAATTGCAAGAAATACAATAAGCAACTGGTAGCACTTAATGGGTAACACTGGTCAAAAATAAGAGCAATGCCAAATGCAGCTAAGGCAGAGTGGCAAATTCTCAAATGGCGATGGGTGTAGTACAATAGCCATCACAATAATGTTAATCACTTTGTTCATGCAGAAAATCGGGACCCTCGCTGGGTGCGGACGCTTGCTGCGTGCGGACGCTTGAGCTTGAATTTATTGAGTTTATATACATTGTACGGTAAATTGCTGCCCCGATCTGACATATATGAAACATGAAGGTAGCAATGGTGATAAATATGAAACAATGAAGTTTGAATCCAAAGTTACTAATTTACTTCTAAATATGAAGATATACATATGTGCCGACTTTCATTTCAGAAATTATGGATGAATGACCAGAATCGCAATTGATGATGGAATACTTGGAAGCATAGTAACGGACATTCATAAGATTGAAAATAAACAAAAAATTCGCACCTCAAAAGTTCGTTGAAAAGGGAAGCACAGGGGCGCCAGATCTCAGTTGGACGCATTTAGGTCACCATTAAGTCTATTAAGCGCTATCCTGAAACTCAATGGATTTGATAAAAAACCAAAGTAAGATTATGGTATGCCCTGTGTTGCCAGTGTTCTGGAACCTCAGGTGTTCCCCTTGGGTTAGAGGATTTGTGTACTCAGCTTAATCAAGGTGATATTAACCAAGTTACTTTCTGAGAGGAAAGTTTATGGACATGATGGTTAGCGTAGAAGCCTAATCGGCCCGAAAGACCGAGTTGTAGTCATTTAGTTTGAAACGAACTTCTGCGTATTGACTACTAGAAAATAAGACGTTTCTGCTCCTACTTCATGCTTTGATCCATCGCTGAAAATGTAGACTTCGCCGTTGGAACTTTCGATCACAGAACCATTGGTGCATTTATTTAAATTTGGTAATGAAAATGTTGGTTTTAATTCCGCAAGGATCTTCTTTCCCGTTCGAATTGCCAATTTAGAGCTCTTTAAAAAAGTCGAGTATAACATGATGCTAGCAGTTAGACAAATCTCCTTCGGCTGGACGTAAGCTTTGCATCGTAATTCAGAGACTTCGTTGAAGTGGCTTTCATTACGCCCGTAATATCAGAATGCAGGCCCGTTCAACCTTTTCCAGGTGCGCAATGCATCACTTTTTCGATAATGACATCCGACACAAGACCGTACCATATCTTAGATGACATAAGGTGTAGAGCCAAAAGACCTTGTGCAAATGAACATGCACAATGGAGCTCTGCAGGAGTTTCAGATTCGAAAGTCTTTAGAAGTACTGCTCTCAATGTGCTTCCCAGCTTTGTTCTTGATCTGAGATAATCCCAAGATATTTGACAGAGCCCGAGAGTACAATCCTTCTACCTCTTGAAGTGAGGAGATTCAATTGCGAATTTTGTATCCTTCTTGTGTAAAGACTGATTTATGATTTGCAAAGAAAACTTAGTAAGAGTCCTGTTTAGCGAGAGGTAAGATAAGACCTAACCGCAACATAACGTTGACAAGTATTTCGATCGAACCAAACCGAGAACGAATGCGTTTTGATATCTCGGTGTGTACTTATGTCCATATGCACATCACCATTCTATTTACCTAGCACGCTGTATGAGAAGCATTGCAGCCCATTTGTCGTTTCTGCTGCCGCTATTCCGCTACCTCTGCGGCTATACCATTCGGTGTATCAACAATAATAACTGTGGCGCATTTAAATTGCCAATTGCCGCCGGTAGAATGCGGGTTTTAGCATGCGCTAAGTATGCATTTTGGTCTGCAAAAGTTAAGTTGTGGGTCCAACACATCCAACAGCAACAACAACACAAAAGTCACATAACAATAGCCACATTGCCGACACTTAGCCGGGGCAGCAGCTGCTGCCGCCACCAATGCCGCCGGTCGTAATTCTTATCGCCGACCGAGCACCACTTTGCTTGGCCGACTGCTTCGCAACAATTACTTTGCCGCAATGTCTGGTCGTTCATTGTGGTCGTTGTTGCCGTTGCTGCGGTGCTGCTGCCATTGCCCCTCGCAATATTTTGTGAAATATTTACACCCAACACCACTTATTATTTGCGTTATTTATTTGTTGCAGTTTTGAGCTGATTTCTCGCATTTGACCAAATGATTTATTGACTTAGCGGCTGCAGGAGTTGCCACAGTTTAGTGCAGCGTGCTGTTGTTGGGCTGCTCTCTCGATGGCTGTTTAGCGTTTAAAATCGTACTTTTTCCGGTCTTGTTTCAATCGCTATGTGCGGGTGGTTGGTCTCATTTGGGTTTTTTCGACATTCTACTCAGTACTTAGTGCAGTGTTTTTGTTGCACTTCTCTTCCAAACTATCTGGAGCGTCCTTGTTCGTTTTGTGCTTGCAAGTACTTAGCTTGGCCTCGGCCTGCTAGCCCGCTCTTGTTGGACTTGTCTGTCTGTCTAGGCTATTTGGAAGGCGGAAGACTATTATATTTATAAATGAGGTTTGAGGTCAGGTTAAGCGCTTACAAATTGAGATGTTATACTTGTATACTCGGTGATGCCAGAAAATGCTCCTCCAGTGCAATATTTATGCATGTGGCGAGATGAAGGGCAAGGAAATGCATTGCGACTCCCTGGTTTGATTGGTTTATTTATTTACATTTATTTGTTTATGAGCGTGTTTTTATTTATTTCACAGGTTTTTTGATTCGAAATTAGCTTAGCACTTTTCTAATTTGTGTGAAAATTTAGATTATTAATAATGTGATTTAATGAGAACAATACTTTTCTAACTTCAAATTGAGATTACAATTGTATTAATCGAAAATATTAATTTATTTATTTTTGTCAGTTCAGCTGGTCGCGCTCTCCACCGTCGGCAATGGAGCCTTCTGTATCGAAACAGTATCAACAAGTCTAGTTGCGAGGGAGCGGAGGAGGTCTCCAATGATTGTATCCGAAAAGTATAAAGGGTGATCCCTCTCGAGGTTATTTTTTAAAGAAAAACACAGAATTTAATGGGTAATGTTTGTTATCATTCGAAATAACAATCTTTCGCCTTTAATTTTTTGAAGATTATCTTTTTCGAATGTTGGCTGTGGCAACGTCTCAGATGGTTCATCCGTTTTCGATGCCTCATTGTAGTATTTCGACAAGTAACTGGCGAATGACACGAGTGATGTTTTGTTCCAAGGCCTAAATAGAAGCGGTATTGTCCGCATAGTCTTTAGACTTTACATTTCCCCACAGGAAAAGGTGTAACGGTGTGATATCACACGATTCATGTCGTTGTGATTGTAAACGACAACATTTTTCAAGAAACATAGATTGATGATTCGGCCGACACACAAACTACACCAAACCGTTGTTTGGGCTAGAAATGGGCCTCAGCGCCGAAAGTTCGGCTCTAAAACGTCGGATCTTCTTGGAACTTTTCAAGAGCCCATCAAGATGGTGAAAGTTGAACGATTTGTAAACGTTGTTCAGATGCTCATCGTCTTTCCATAATGAAATGTCCAACAATATTGAAGAAAAATAGCATGACAGTTTGACACGACTCACGCGTGATCTTTTAAAAGAAAGATTATTGAGAAAAGTACCTCTACTTGGATCACTCTTTCAGTAAGTTCAGCGGCGATGGGCTTCACTGCCTTCAACGAATTTTGTTTTTCAGAACGTCATTCGCTAGATACGTTGCGTTGGGATTCACTGCTCTCTCTCTGATGCCAACAAGGTGGTTTTCAAATACTGTTTCTTTAACTTTTTCGAACTAGGATACACGAAATTTCAAGCAAGTTTGTTGATACATTTTTGTTCTGTGGTAAATCCAGCCAAATTTTCGCGTCAACAAAGCCCGCCAAACACGCTGTTTGATATATGGAGTTCAAACTGCACACTTTATGTTCGTGTGTACCAATCTAGAAAAAAAATTATCGATTCGGTTTGTGGGCGACGTTTAAAAGGACCACTTCTTTATTTTAAATTCGTATGACTGAATAGCTATTGGAGCATACAATTACAAATTTAAACATTTTCACTTAGTTAGTATAGTGACTTAAATTATTTTTATGTTTGGGTTATGATAAAAATTATGCGTTATGTTGGCTATATGCAGGGGCGGATCCAGAGTAGAATTTTGGGGGGGAGGCCTATACAATTTTGTACTTGAAACTCAAAGTCATTTTCTTCGCAGCATGTTACTTATGACAGAAATAACCTTTAAATTAATTTCACATTGTTTAATTATAATTAATCATGAATGGAAAGGAATGTATATTTTTGTTATTTTCTTTAATTAATTGACTATTCCTTATTAAAACCATTTTCCAGAAACATTTTTGTGGATAACTAATCTACACTATATGACTAAACAAATTAAAATAGCCCTAATAATTTAACTTTATAAAACAATTGCCATGAAATCTTATTTCAATTATATCTGGTGGGGCGCTCTTATTGACTGAAAGTGTATATTCTTATTAAAGTCAAAATAGCTGCGGCTGGGATAATTCAAAAACGTAAAAGGCAAGAATTAGCAAATATCATTGTCTTTTTTGACATCAAAGGCTTCGTACTCGTATACCATGAATTTGTTACCCCTGGACAAACCGTCTACGCCAAGTTTTATGTGGAAGTCCTCAAGAGACTCACACGAAGGGTCCGACAAGACATCGCAGCCGATTGGAAGTTGCACCACGACAACGCCCCGGCTCACACGGCCTTTCTTGTGAAGAGCTACCTAACCAACACCCGCATCCCAACGTTTCCGCAGCTGCCCTACAGCCAGATGAGGCCACGGACAGTTTTTGTTTCCTTACCTGAAAAGGCAAATGAAAGGTAATCCAAGCAGCATGCACCTCGGCTCTCAAGGCTATTCCGGAGAATGCCTTCCGTGACGTCTTCAATACTTGGAAATCGTTCTGGTAGCGCAGCATCGACGCAGAAATTTTTTAAAGAATTGTGACGACTGGTTCAATAATTTTTTTTAAATCGACTCAGTCCTATTACATTCCGGACGAACCCTGTATATATATATATGTATATATAAATGACCAGGATGACGAGAAAAGTTGAAATTCGGGTGAGTGTCTGTCTGCCCGTCCGTCCGTAAGCTGAGATATCTTGACGAAACTTGGTACGCAGGTTTCCCTATACAAAGGAAATTATGAGCTCATAGATGAGCGTAATCGGAGCACTGTTACGCCCATAAGTCGCTATAAGCCGAAAACAAATAAAGGGCCATAACTTCGGTACGGTACGGTACGGTTACGCCAGACACATTAAATTTCGACTAAACTTGGTACGAGGCATTTTTTTGATATTCCCATGTCACAGTGTAAAAATGTGTGAAATATGACCACAAACACGCCTACCACCCATATCACACAATTTTAATTTCCATTTGATTCTTTCACTTTCCAGTACAGAAATCATACCCCCCAGGACTTCTGTTTCCTTGGCTAACACAAAGATTTTCAAACTTCCAGTTGACCTTATATACGTACTGGATATATCAGTTAATACTTGTGCTATCTCAATGAATACAAGAAAAAAACGTTAACTTCGGCTGCACCGAAGCTAATATACCCTTCACAGGTGCTTTTCTTTTAGTAGCTATGTGTTCAGTTTGTATGGAAGCTATAAGTTATAGTAATCCGATCTGAACATTTTTTTCGGAGATTATATTATTACCTTAAGCAGTAACCCATTAAATTTTGTGAAGGTACCATATCAAATGCAAAAGTTTTACAGTATATGGCAGCTATATGTTGGCGGGGGTTAGAATCTTGAAAACTGAAGGACTAGTTCGTATATATGCAGACAGACAGACGTGGCTAAATCGACTCAGCTTTACATACTGATCATTTGTATATATACTTTACAGGGTCTCTGACGCTTCCTTCTGGGTGTTACAAACTTCGTGACAACTTTATATACCCAGTTCAGGGGACTGTTGTGGTACCTATAAACTACAACATATTGCATTATAAGACCCTTGCAGATCGACATAGCGCTTTGAGCTTGTCACAAATTTTTTTAGAGGTCACATTCACTGATCCAAGTTTTCAGGAATACAATTGAAGGAAGAGTGAATCTCGGAGAGTCCTTGTTTAAGGCCCCTCATACAAAATTCCATAATAAAGTTTAAAAAAATATTCAAAATTATAATTTTGTACAGTGCATCGCAATAGTGAGGAGCAGCTGTGATATATGTAATTCTTTTTAAAAGTGCTTCAGAGACATTTGAGTTAGACCGACTTTGAGTTATGGAATGAAATTAGTATGAAATTTGACGTCAACTACACATACACTGACCCACATAATCGACAAAAGGTTTGTTAGAAAAACGAAAATCAATATACATATGTAGTATATGGAAGTTGGGTTAGTAACGGACCGATTTTATCTATTTTTTCCATTACCACAAACTATTAATATACCACATACGAATAAAATGTTCCCTGAGTTTCATTAATGTACCATCACCAATCAAATGGAGTAAGGTAACTGGGATATTACGTGTTTGTTTTATGGGGGCTTTGTCAAGTTTTCGCCCAATTTTATCCAATTTGGTACATGCGTTCTTTAGCACCATTGCCGCGCCCACAAAATCCCGTTAAATGAAAGTCGTTAAATTTCCATAATTAAGTTAAAAAAAAAGATACAAAATTATAATTTTGTACAGTGCATCGCAAAAGTGAGGAGCAGCTGTGATAAGTGCAAAGTTGTATCCCGTTATATTAATTTCTTCTTGAAGAAATCTTCTTACCAGAACGCGAAAGAATCAACATCGGCCATTTTCGCACTGTAAAATAAATATGTTTGAAGAATATCATGTGCCAAATTTGGTTGAAATCGGGATAACAGGTCCTGATGATTTTACTTAAAATGGGCGGTGCTAAGCCAATTGTTCAATTTTCACACCGGCTTCCATAAATTCCCCTCATAGTATCTCGGTGGTAAAATTTAGTGTCTCTGGCATATTTAATTATTGATTTATCGCGCTTTAAGTAGTTATTAACAGTACCGTTATATAAAGAGGCTGTGGAATTATCATCCAATTTCATCCATTTTCACACTGTTGGGAAAAGATCTTCTATGAACTGTCATAAGCGAATTTGCTTATTGTAGCTCTAGCGGTTTATAAGATGGGTACATTAAACCTATGAGGGCGGAACCACTCACAATTTTTGAAAATTTTCAGCCGACTGGTGGCCCTTGCTACTGCAATCTCCTGTGCCAAATTACCGTTTTCTGTTTTAGTTTAAAGCGTATTATGGCACTTTAAATGTTTTCGGTTAATGGCGATTTGTGAGCGTGGCAGTAGTCCGATTACGCCCATCTACAAACTCGTAATGTTTGTTTGCCGAGGAACGCGCATACTTAGTTTTATCAAGATATCTTAATTTTTACTCAAGTAACTGCTGGCACGGGTGGACGGACAGATGGACAGACAGACAGTCATTCGGATTTCAACTTTTCTGACGTATCAAAATTTAAACTCTATATGATCCTTTAACTTTATCGAGAGCCTATTTTGCTCACACTCAAAAATAGTCAAAATGAAACCGCGAATTTTCAAGTCCCCAGACATCGAATATGTGGTCCTCAGGGTCTATGGCTGTCTTTTTACGAAGAATAACGTTTAATCCTACTTCACAAAATCTTAATGAAAGCAGATAGCATATTTTTCTAGAAATATTTTATCGTTATGTAAAACATGGTTAACATTGGTTTCATGCTTCCCCTAGACCTCTTTAGGTAAGGATGATAGTATCTTAAAGAAAATAAAATAACATCTCTTGTGCCTAAAATGGATAAAATCCGGGCAGAACTAACTTTTGATGTTGTTATTGGTTTGATGCTTCACTGATAAAAAACTTTTTGGATTTTACTTTCTTTGCATCTGAAAATTAAGCATTTTCTAGTACAATGATGTCTAAAAAAACTTCATCAATGTCTGATGATGAATAGTAGATATTTCATGCAAGTGAGCGTAAACATTCAAAAAATCTTTCGAAATGAGCTCTTCTTACTTATGTATGTAAATATACAAATATGTATGTATGTAGTGTGTTGCAGCATCAATAATGAGATGATGAATCAACTGATGATCATCAGTAGGCACCAAGTGGCATAGTTACTCGTGGATAGAAGAGAAAATGCTCACATTTGCACCATGTGCTAACTAATGGGCATTTAAGTGGCGCCAAATATGAAAAATTGCACAAATAGGAGGCGCCAATGCATGTTTAATGATAGTGCAAGCGCCCATTACGCCTCAACTAAATAACCACCAACCGAACGACTTTGGATATACGAGCTAAGCGTGCATGCGGGCCTACTCGGGTGTGCGTAAATAATATCCGCAAGTGCGTAGTTGCAAGTGCGTACGAGTGCGCGAGATATTAGCAGTAATTTGTTAGCATACTCGTATAACAGTCAGTTTTAGTATTGCCCCCGGCTATGGCTCCGATGCCGGCTGAACGTCGCTATGGAAATAGCCAACGGCCAGGCATATGAGTACGGTCCAGCGCTGGCCACATGGTTAGGCCACTAAACGATGGGGCAATAATTTCTCAGCTTACACGCAATTGCAACTTGCTGGATGTGCCTTTGCGCCGGCAGGAGATGCTCTGGTGGCAGCAGGAAATGGCGATGCTGCAGCTGGATTGCTGGCGTTTTGACATCAGCGCGTGTAGTAACTTGACTGTGCTCCGTGGTGGACATCGGCATGAATGCATGTTTGAAGTAGCTGCTAAGTCAATTAGCGTATGCTAAGCGTTCGGCAGCACCATTGCCAACAACATATTACACGAATATGCCGTACATGGTTGTAAGCCTGCATGATAATTGAACCGGTATGTGGCACAGATGTGCAATTGAACAATCTTACAACTCACCAGAGATATATGTATATATATATATGTATTCATTATATACATATACGTATAATGTTCCTGTTTGACTTGCTGCATGGAGGGTGGTTAAGAGTAGCATAACTGGTTCTTCTCATTGGTTGGTCCACTTAAAAAGTTGCAAATTTAATTACCTTTCTGTTGGATTTTATTTCAACACAATTACTCAAGTAAACGCTACAAAGAAATATCTTGTTTTCAGCGGTTAAATGTAAATTCTCTGCCTTACTTGCCATATTTATACACTGAAAATAATACTTAAGGTAAGTCTATGTTTGCATCGAAGTTTGTAAAATCCAGAAGGAAACTTCGGAGACCTTCTAAAGGATAATCCGTTTCAAGATTACCAACTTTTTTAAAGAAAAAGCACAGATATGGTTATTATCATTTGAAAAAACATTTTTTGGCATTTATATTTTGACGGCTACATCTCAGATGGTCAGTTGAGACCTGAATTGAAGCGGGATTTTGGGCATACTTTACATATCCACACAGGAAAAAGTCTAACGGTATGAAATTACTCAATCGTGGTGGCCAATCGACTAGCCCATACGTGAAATTATCTGCTCTCATTGAATCCACTGATTAATGCGATGCATGAAAATGGCGCCGTTTTGTTGAAATCAAATGTCGCGGAACGGTCGCCATTGATGATTACGTTCTCACCGGCATCATTTTTGATGAAATATGGACTCTTCAAGTTGTTCTTTGTCTTAAATGCGACAATTTTGCTTGTATACATATATACCAATTAAGCAAGGAATGGATCTCATCGCTGAACAAATTTTGGCTCGAAAATGTCGGATCTTCTTGAAACTTTTCAAGAGCCCACAAGTCAAGCGCTGTCACTTGTTGTTACTGTTTGTTGTTGTATGTTGTTGTTTCTCAAGAAGCTGCTCGTTTTTGGGAACCGCCGATATTGGATCGCTATACATAGTGGAGAATCCACGGAGAAGGGTTTTGTGTCAAAAGATCGGAGATTTTAATTAATTTTTAGAAAAATTTGGGAAGTAATATCAATATTAACAAGTAAGGAAGGCCAAAGCTTAGACTTAGTTTTATTTACTACTATTATATTTTAGTACACGTCAGACAAAATTATATTGAAAACATCTTCACCGAAGAGGTTAAATTAAATATATTCAATTAATGTCAGCTGGAAAACCAGAAATCATTTCGTGAGTTATATTGGCATTGCTCAGGTATACTCGAGACACACGTATTCGGCAAAAGGTTTGTTAAAAAAACGAAAATTATACAAAATATGTATTATATGGGAGTTGCGGGTTGTATTGACTCTATTTTATATATTTTTTCCAATACTGCATAAAATTAAAACATCATATTATAATAAATCGAATCCAGGGTTTCAATAAGATACCTCACACGCAATCACTGATCATATGGAGCAAAGTCGGCCAGATGTTTGAAGATCGTGATATTAGCAGTTCAAATATTTCATACAAAATCCGGTCGGTATAGTGCTTCATCTTTCTCAACTCTCATGAGATTAATTGAGAAATTCCAGCAGACGGGATCCGTTGAAGACGCCAAACACTCTGGTCGTCCAAAGACAATGCCTGATAGTGTCGTTGACAATTCAGGAACGTCAAATCGGAGTCGTTGACAAGAATTGTAAATTTCAGGAAGCTTTATACAGCGTATACGCACTAAAGATCTGGGCCCATATGTTTACAAAATTCAATTAACACCACAACTTAAGTCTATTGATCATGCACAGCGAATAGAGTTTGTTGAATGGATTACTGAACATCAACAAATGGATGCTGATTTTTTTAGCCATATCATCGTAAGCGGTGAAACACATTCTTACCTTGATGGATTTGTTAATCGCGAAAATTGCCGTTTTTGGGGTTCTGAAAACCTACATGTGATTGTTTAAAAACAAATGCATCCTAAACGTGTCCTGTTTGGAAATGACTTTGTGCTGGAATCCTCCGATTTTTTCCATTTTTGAACTGTATATGGAAATGCCTGAAGGAAACGACTCTATAGAGTTTGGTTGACGTAGCTGTAGTAGTTTTCGAGATATGTACAAAAAACTTAGTAGGGGGAGGGGCCACGCCCACTTTTCCAAAAAAGTTACGTCCAAATATGCCCCTCCCTAATGCGATCCTTTCTGCCAAATTTCTAATATCTTTATTAATGGCTTAGTTATGACACTTTATAGGTTTCGGTTTTCGCCATTTTGTGGGCGTGGCAGTTTGCCGATTTTGCCCATCTTCAAACTTAACCTTCTTATGGAGCCAAGAAATACGTGTACCAAGTTTCATCATGATATCTCAATTTTTACTCAAGTTACAGCTTGCACGGACGGACGGACGGACAGACGGACGGACTGACGGACGGACTGACGGACGGACAGACGGACGGACGGACAGACAGACATCCGGATTTCAACTCTACTCGTCACCCTGATCACTTTGGTATATATAACCCTATATCTGACTCTTTTAGTTTTAGGACTTACAAACAACCGTTATGTGAACAAAACTATAATACTCTCCTTAGAAACTTTGTTGCGAGAGTATAAAAAGAGAGAGGCGGAAATGTGTGAGTACGAAAGGTTTAATAAGCTCGCCAATTGAAGTAATGCTCGAAAATTTTACGAAAAGGTGCGACGACCAACAGAATATTTTAAAACTGTATCATATTCTTGTAGAACCCCCAGAAGTGATCTATTCACTGATTCCCAGATCATACTAAAATTATATAGGGAACACTTGACTAACTTGCTGAACGGCTGCGAAAGTGTAACATCTGGAGATGGCGAACCCGATTCCGCAATCGATAACGATGGAATAGATGTTCCTTTGACCTACTATGATGTAGGTCGATGTATTGGCGACTGAGCTATTCAAATTCGGCGGCGAAGAACTGATTAGGAGCATGCATCAGCTTCTTTCTAGAATATGGTCTGACGAAAGCATGTCCGATGATGGGAATTTAAGTGTGCTCTGCCCAAGCGCCAAAAGGGGAGACTCCACAATCTGCGATAACTAGCCTGCTCAACATCGCATATAGGGCTGTATCGAGCGTACTGTGTGAAAAATTAAATCCCACCGTCAACAAACTAATTGGATATTTTCAGTGTGGCTTAAGGTCTGGACAATCAACAACTGACCAGATATTCACCATGCGCCTAATCTTGGAAAACACCTATGAAAAGAGGATCGACACATATAACCTCTTCGTCGATTTCAAAGCTGCTTTTGACAGCATGAAAAGGAGTTTCTTTTATGCGACTGTGTCTGAATTCGGTATCATTGGCCATAGCAACCGTGCCCTTAGTTCTGTTTTCTCCCGAATGGATAAGGAATTGAAGCAAATGGGTCTGGTAGTGAAGGAAGACAAGAAGAAATATCTCCAGTCAACAAAAAAAAAAACAGTCGTCGCACTCGCGACTTGGTTCCCACTTCACTGTGGACATTCAAAACTTCGAAGTTATAGAGTGAAATCCAACGCAAAATTACTCTTGCCAACAGGTGCTAGTTCCAAATGAGTAGGCAATTGAGAAGGAAAGTCCAAATTCGAAAGACCAAATTCGAAAGAAAGGTTCTGTGAAAATTTATAGGCCTTTGCACATTGAATATACGGCGACATTGGCATATTTCCGCGAACTAAGATACGACGGCTCCGCTGCCTAGATCATGTCGGAATGGAGTCCACAGTTATTGCCCGACAATTTATGGACCTACAATGGTATAGAAATTCAATTCTCATTCAAACTTGTATCCCGATACAAATTCACTGGTGGAATTAGGTATTGATTTATCGCACTTTTAGTAGTTTTTATGGAGAGTGGGAGTGTTTATCATTCGATTTTACTTATTTTCACACTATCGCAAGAGACGCTGAAACGAATTGTCCTGTGCAAATTTAGATGATATACTAAAAGATTGTGTTCGGTATTCACCTTTGATCTTACCGACTTGGTAGGTACTGCCACTAGCAAAGCTACCGCCGGCATCGCTCTTAGGATCATTACACTTACTCAGCTTCCTCATCGCAACAAGATAACAACCGTCGAGGAGGAAAAAAACGCTGTCTAAAATCTTGTCGGACGACTGTTGTCTTTTTGAGCCCATTGAAAACATTGTTCTCTTACAGCGGATAATAATCATTTAACGGACTGTACTAAAAAATTAACATTTTTCATTCAGAAACATTGAAAGTCGAACAAATTTGTCTTTTTAATTTATGGGGTTAACGAGTGATTATTTACGCGTTCCTTTGAGACGCCATTAATGTTAACTTAATAACATGTTTTACGGACCCCAAACATAATTTTTAGAATTTTCTAGATGCTTTCTAGCGTTACAGCAATTATTGGTGCCTGCTCATACTTTACATCTGAATAACTGCTAGAGAATAGAAGAACATCATGCATGGATAAAAAGAGAATATCACCTATGCGGATGTGTATTAGATCATGAATCGAGGACATTTTTTGTCGCATAAACCGGTTTGTGTAGGCGAATGGGGCTCTCCTTGTGCTGTTGTTTCTAACAAAGTGGAAGAAAAATGGCAATAGGCTCCATAGCTTGTTATACATTAAATATATTTTTATAAAAGTTATAATTTTTAATTTGCTTCCATAGCGCTTTACGTTTCACTTTATCTTTGGTCATCTTTTTCGCATATTCTTATGGTCAGCATTTCGTGATACATGTTCTCAAAATGAAGAAAAACAAAAAAGGACAGTTTGTATTGCTCCAATATTCTGTTAGAAAATATGAGATCAAATCTAATTTATTTCCCTCATCTCACCTTTAAGCTGTTACCTTGGATTGCAACAGGTTTTAGGATTTTTTCGCAAACCTAACAAAATCAATTCAAGTTTTTCTCTGTGTAACCGCTAATAATAACTGAAATATATATATAAGAGACATAGATCTGCGATTTTTTTTTATTCTAAGTAACGATGGTAGTAAAACAAAAATCAAATTATTAAAGTTCTGAATATTTCGAAACGACATATTTGGTGTTTTATCGGTGATATTGAGTATCTATAGAATTTATTTTACATATGTGACCTGGTCTACGAAAAGGGGGCTGACGTGCGAAAACTAGTTTTCTGGGAAAAGCTGTTAAAAATAATCGTCAGTTTCTCGTTAGCTCATTAATTGTTCTCCTTTTTTTTGACACCTAAGCCCCCTTTTCGTAGACCAGGTCACATATATTTATAAAGCTATATGTCTACACAATTTATGGTAATGCTTTATAAAAAATATTCAAAAGTCTCCATTGCGAAATTACTTTTTTCTTTACTGGCATAGACATCACATACGCGGTTATAGCCGAGGTTAATAAAGCACATCAGTCGTTTCTTCTTTCGCTATTTGTCACCCACTGGAGATACCAACTATAGGCAGGCCCTTCTCTATCCATGGTGGTCTTCCTATTGCACTATTTTTACCGGCGGCTACTGAATCGAATACTTTCAACATGACCTCGCCAATGTAGCGAACACTCCTAATGACGATCCATCAGATGTTCTCATTGTCCATGCCTCCGCGACGTATAGCTGGACGGGAATGATGAGGGACTTGAAGAGTTTGGTACCTGTTTGTCAAGAGAAGACTATAATTCTCAACTGCTTATTTAGTCAAAAGTGGCATTTGTCAGCATGAGCGCCAATTACAGGCATAGCGGCATAAAAGTAGCTACTTTTCGTACAGACGAAGGCAGCTTTAGTTCTGCATATATTTTAAAAGAAAGAAAGGAAGCGAGTTCGAACTTTTACTTACTTTTAGTCCACCGTCATTTCTACTCTCTGAATTAATTTTTACCTGTTGGATCTGCTGCGCGGCTCCTTGAAGTTTCTTTTGAACGGCAATCTACCATCTCCTACAGGAATATATTCACTTGCAAATGTAAATGTGTTTCAACGTGGAAAGAATGAACGAGCGTCACGGCGTTGAATAATGCCAGCCTCATTATCCTTACTTTTAAGCCACGATTTCCATTTAAATTGTATTCGCTTCAGTACACAAAAGTAAAACAAGCGTTTCTAAAGACGAGAAAAAAAAATTGCAAAGAAAATATGAAAGAAATCAAACGAATATGGGAAAATTGCGCAATGGCGCACCTTCAAAAGGGAATCGGGGACGAGTGCGCGAATGTTCGATAATATGTACTGCGCGAGAAGGAGGAGGACCGCTGCAATTCTCCCATATATGTATATTGCGTTCCAAGCGTTGCAATTTGGTAACGTTGAACAGGTCAAAGTGGGTATGGGCTCGCTGTTTGAACACTTTATCGCCAACTTGTACGTTTTTCATACCCACACGTAAACACACATACATACGTGCATACGAAGCCATTATATTTCATTTACTCACATTAAGTAAATACGAGCATTGCGAAATGAATGAAACGATTTCACAAGCAAATGAAATGAACTGAACTGGACCGAAATTAAATAAAACAAAATGAAACGAAGAATGAAAAACGAAAATAAAATAAAATAATCATGAAGTGGGTTCAAATGAATGCGGCATTGATGCATTGAAATCCGTAAGGACTCTGTGGCACGACTGAGCAGCATTGAGCAGGAGGAGTCCTAAAAGATTACGACGCTGTTGAATAGGTAATCGGGCAGCAAGGGATGGGGGCCGGCACGTAAGTATAAAGAGTAAAAACATTAAAATAAAACATGAATACCGAAAAGTTACCAATAACATTTAACTTTCAATTGTAATTTTCGAACGAATTTGCCGCAGGGCGAAGGATTTCAAGCATCTACACATACTTATACACGCAGGAATAAGAATATGTAAAATACACACAAGCCAGCAAATAGCATACGGTTATTGCACAGAAAAGTGAAAAATTCATTTTCTTTAAGTCAATCAGCAGTGCACATTGCATGGAGGACTACGTACAAGGATCTGCACAATATTTAAATTATACGCACACATACATATGCTATTGTGTGTAAATGTGCGTTGCTGAATATCCTCTGAAAAGTGCTAAGTAAGTGTGTCAGTGAAAACTACAGGCAAAATCATTAGTTTCATGTGCCCAGTTCTAGCGTTTTAAAAGTCATTACCAGTGGAACACAGAGCTTCGTTGAATTTTCTCGGTTTTTTATGAGACAATTTGTACGATACTGATCTAGTGTTTGATCCAATTCAAAGTCTTTAACTTGCTATACTTGTATTAAATGAGCTTATGTTTGAAATTACTGAAATTATAAATAACATTGTCCATTTTGCAAAATCTGCAGATGAATCCATTTGCTCTATAAAATTTTGTGTTCAATATTGAGAGTACCCGCTTTTAATAGGGAACACTGAAAACGTATTATGGATTACGATTTAAGGACAGCGCCTGGAATTTCCGGTCCCGTAATTGGAAAGGTGCCACTGCCCAGCTGGTTGATGTTCTCGTAAGAGTAAAGACTGACATCTCCGTCGTTCAAGAAGTCCCATGGACGGCTGCAATCACAACTGAGAGCCGAACGATTTTCCGCTCGACTTGCACTCCTGCTTTCTGAAGGCACTCATCAGCAACTCGGTATAAGAGAATTGTGGGACGGTATTTCAAGCTCCTTACATACAACTGCAAACGAAACCATTGATTTTCGGAAAAGGTGGGGAAAAACAGACTACCTATCTTACAACGTTACGATCGACCACAACACGTGCGGGATGCGATAGATACCGAGAGTTGAAGAGGAAAGCGAGACGTATTTGCAGACAGAAAAAGAAACAGGCCGAAATGCGTGAATACGAAGTGCTTAACAAGCTGGCCGACAGGGGTAATGCTCGAAAATTCTAAAAAAGGTGCAGCGACTAACAGAAAGTTTCAATACCGGATCATACTCTTTTAGAACCCCCCGAGGGGATTTAGTGTCTTATTCCGAGAGCATACTAAAATTATGTAGTGAATACTTCTCCAGCCTGCTGAATGGTAGTGAAAGCACAATAATAATTGATGAAAATGGAATAGATGTTCCATGGCCCGACTGTGATGAGGTTCGAATAGCAGTTACCCGTCTGAAGCACTATTAGGCGGCGGGGCCGATGAATTGCCGGCCGAGCTATTCGAATACGGCGACGAAGAACTGATAAGGTGCATGCATCAGCTTCTTCGCAGAATATGGTCGGACGATAACATACCCGACTATTTAATTAAATTTTAGAAGCGTTCAGAATCCTTAAACCCATCATTACATGAATAAATATTGAATTATTGATAACTACCGTCAGCAAGGAAAGGGAGAGTTTGTGATAATGTTCCTTCACCTCGTTTAGCAAACATTTCCTTATTTAAATGAAAATAACTTATGAAAACTCGACAGACATTATTTAAAGGTCCTTTAGTTGACAATGAAACTTTTCTTTACTTGGTGTACGAAGTTCCAATCTATTTGAGTGATCATGACGGCCTTTTCGCCCTTTCAATAGTTTTGTGATCGTAATATAAATTCGAAAATAATATCCATTTAAGTAATTATTCAAGTATTCGTGAGTAATAAATGAATTGAATTATTTTGATTTTTCTTTGCAAATTTTTGGCTTATAATCAATACAGAACATTATTTCAAAATTTTTTTTTTTAGCTCAGTGTTGTTTCTCATTCGAAGTATTATTTTTGGTTGTACATTTTTGAACCAGTATACAAATACATGTGTATATCGTGAAACATACCAGTTGCCTTAAAGAACTCCTGTAAGATGTCCATTTGAGCCTGTAATTCAGACTAGTTGCCAAGTAGTTTATGGGTTATTGATTTGACTCCATGGTTCTTACTAGTTCGCATGTGGTTGCTAACTAAATCCACCTAGAGGATTCTACATCCTCTCCAATGCAATGACGGTTGAATAGTTTCAGTTTACTTTTTGTTATATAAACATCTGCGTACACTTACGCATGCACTTTCGTATTACAAAGTCTATCATTAGCAAAGTATTTTTACGCATATGTTATTCGAATGACTTTTTACATTTAAATGAATTTATTTAGATAAATGCTCCGAAGCAAAACAAGCTCGTAGACATGCAGGAATGTTTATTAGTGGCAAATGGAATTAAATACATTTACAAGATTTTGTGTGTGTGCGAAATATACCAGATTTCATTAAAATTCAGCATTCTGTACTTTAATTATTATATGTAACGTCTGCTACGACTACTCAGGTCCTTGGGTGACTTTCGACAGTGTAGCTTTCATTTCAATGTAGCTTTCGCATGTAAGCTTACATGCTTATGCTTGTGTTTGTATGAGTGCCTCTGGTCTTAGTTGTGAAACAAAGAAAAATAAATAAATCTGCTATGTAATTGAAATTGAAATACTTTTCATTTATTCAATAACAATACTTATTAATTTATTCGGAGCTTAGTAACAACTGCTTAAATGAAAATATATGTAAGTACATAGCTGCTATATGGTTACGTATGTATTTCTACATATTCAATAAGAATATTTAAATTTTTTTATTTCATATATTTTAATCAATTTTGAAAGCAACAAAAACAATTTTCGACTAAATGGCTTTTATCCGCGGCACTTGAGCCATTGCCAAGATACTCGAATCTGCATTAATTTTCTCTCATGAGAACAGAGCTTTATTTGTTGCTCGGTATTGTATTCGTGAAATGCCGCAATAAACTAAAATTCTCCAAAATTAATACAGAATGGACTGCTGATAAATTTTTCTTATAATTGGAAGTGACAGCAATTCATAAATCCTTCAACGTCGTCATTCTAGCAGAGAGCAAAGAGTGAGGCAACGTTGAAGTGCCTATGCTACTTAAAAAGCACAAGCAAAAATGTAAAATAAAAAATATTTCCATACAGGAACTTGATTCCAATTGTTCGGTTGCTATGAATATATCTGTGGTGGTCCGATCTGCACAATTTCTTCTTCTTTCTTTTGCTTTAGACAAAAACCCATGTGAAATTTCGTGAAGATATCTTGTAAACTGAAAAAGCTTTTCTTACAAGAACTTTATTCCATCCATTCAGTTTGTATGGTTCCAACAAATAAGTATATTCTTGGAGAAAAAGGCATGTGTGTAAAATTTCAGGTTTATATCTTAAAAGCTGAGGGAATAGTTCACGTACATACTGGCAGACGGGCAGACCTAAATCGACTCGTCTCGCCACGCTGACCATATAGTACTTGTATATACTATATATTGTACATAATATATTGGTTGTCAAAAAAGTCTTGCGGTATTTTCGCTAGTTGGCGCTGAAAGCGCGTAGTTCTAGTTTTATTCGTCGCATCTGGTCATGCTATACCTTTTTGGAAAGCTCATTTCATGCGCTAACACGTGTTTGATTGACTGTCGTTTCTTTTAAGTCGTTCGTGAGTTATAGCGTCGCAAACATGGAGCAAAATGAAGAGAAAATACGGCATATTTTACAGTACTACTACGATAAAGGCAAAAATGCATCTCAAGCCGCCAATAAAATTTGTGCAGTTTGTGGACCCGATACAGTTTCCATTTCCACCGCACAACGACGGTTTCAACGTTTTCGTTCTGGTGTAAAGGTGGTCGAAGATGCGCCACGCTCCGGAAGGCCTGTCGTCGAAAATTGCGATAAAAGCGCTGAATTTGTCGAAAGAGACCGGCATAGTAGCAGCCGTGTAGCATCGGTCAAGAGCTGGGCATGAGTCATCAAAAATTCATTTCAATTTCAATAAAAAAAAAAATTCAATAAAAATACCGCTAGACTTCTTTGACAACCCATTATATATATATATTATAGGGTTTCCGACGTTTTCTTCTTGGCCAATTTTATATACTTTGTTCAGGGTATAAAAACAAAAGTAAAATTCGATTTTTTTTGCAGTTACGCTTTGTCATTTTCGTTGCAGAGTGATGAGGCGTTGGACACTGTATACCAAAAATAATCCCATAGATGTTGCAAAGCAATTACAAAAACAAAAAATTACAAAATTTCCCCCTCGGGTTTAATTTATTTTGGTCCGTACAGAGAATCCAACACATGCATAGATCCACACCAAGCAATACTGCTTGCAACGCTGTGTTTATGTAGTGGTTATTTCGTTATTTATAAAGCATTTTTTCTACAGAAATGTCAGCGTAATTGCATTAATTAATATTAAAATGTAATTTTTTCGGTTCATTACAATTTCATTGCACTATTGTATTTGCGGAAAGTTGTATTTACAGCACAAAGAGTTGCTATTGCAATAAAAAAATTGTGTGCTCATTGCAACGCATAAAAAGTGGGATATTGAAATATGAATTTTAATAAATAATTAAAAGTAGTTATTACAAACAAGGGTTGGCTGTATTCATATGCATGGCTTAATGTATGCACATAACTTTAATAATAATATTAATAAATCTAAAAAATAATATCTGTGTTTGTGCCGAGCTGAAAATGCCGCACATATCTGAGCACTTTTATATATGAGTGAACTATCGACGTTTAATCCTGAGTGCACGAGACCCTGCGACCAAACAATGTCAGTATCAGGGATTGGTGATATGGTTCGAACTTCGAAGCCATTCAGTAGATGATATGTTGTACAGTGAGGCTATCGTCCCACAAATACAGATACTCAAAAGATATAACCAACATTCAAGTCGAATCAAGGCAATTTCATAAAGAAACAAGAAAAAACGTTAGCTTCGGCTGCACCAAAGCTGGTATACCCTTCACATGTGCATTTCTTTTAGTAACAATGTGTTCATTTTATATGGAAGCTATATGCTATAGTAAGCCGATCTGAACTATTTCTTCGGAGATTACATTGTTGCCCTAAAAAATAACCCCTGCCAGCTTTTGTGAAGATACATTTTCAAATGTGAAAGCTTTTTACAGACAGACGGACGGAGAGACGGACAAACGGACTGACAGACAGACAGATGGACATGGCTGAATCGACTCAACTCAACATACTGATCATTTATATATATACTTTATAGGGTCTCCGACGCTTCCTTCTGGGTGTTACAAACTTAATATACCCTGTTCAGGGTATAAAAATACATTTTATGAAGATCTTTACTTGATTTTGCTCGTTTCATTTTTAAATAATATGTTTGGAAATTTGGAAACGGTTTATGCCAAAGGCCACGAAGATAATACGAGGTGTGTTCAAAAAGTATAGCGAATTTTGAATTTTCGCGGGTTACGTATATTCGAATTTCGAATTTTTTGTGGCGTTATGTTGGTACTCATGACTCTCACTTATGCCGACAAGCTCGGCCATTTTGAATGTTCATTTAATTGTTGACAGCTGCTTTGCTTGCACCTGGTTTGGATCGTCTTCGATTTTTACCTAAATTCGTAACAAAATTGCTCAATTGTGACCAAAAACAATTGCTAATGAGATGTTAAATTCTGTCCGCGACGACCCAAATTTGCTCCAGAGGATCATAACTGGTGACGAATCGTGGGTTTATGGTTATGACGTGGAAACCAAAGCTCAATCATCTCAATGGAAGCTGCCGCACGAACCAAGACCGAAACAACGCGCCAAGTTCGGTCGAATGTGAAAGTTTTGCTGACAGTTTTCTTCGATTGCAGGGGCGTGGTGCATCATGACTTCTTGCCACAGGGAAGAATGGTCAATAAGGAATATTACCTGCAAGTTATGCGCAATTTGCGCGAAGAAATCCTCCAGAAACGCCCGGATTTGTGGAAGAACAAAAATTGGCTTTTGCACCACGATAACGCCCCTGCTCACACATCGTTGCTTGTGCGCGACTTTTTGGCCAAAAACAACACACTAATGATGCCGCAGCCACCGGCCCCCTGTGACTTTTTCTTGTTCGCTGAACTGAAGAGGCCCATGAAAGGACGCCGTTACCCTTCTCTTGACGAGATAAAGATGGCATCGAAGGAGGAGCTGAAGAAGATAAAAAAAATGATTTTTTGAAGTGCTTCGAAGATTGGAAAAACCGTTGGCACAAGTGCATAATATCTCATGGGGATTACTTTGAAGGGGACAAAGTAGATATTCATGAATAAATAAATAATTTTTGAAAAAACACAAAATTCGCGATACTTTTTGAACACACCTTGTATTATTATTGAATCGTTTTCTCTCTGTTTGGATTTTAAGTCCTACAATCACGCTCCCTTCTCGGGTTTCGATATTTTGGATCTAATCACGTTTTTTAGAAAAATATCTTAACTAAATTTTTGGTGAATGTATGATAAAATTCAGCACATCTTAGGACCTGCATTTTTGCTAACTCTGATATGGGATCATATATCAACTTATGCAACTATCAAAGGCTTCCATATGAATTGTGTTTTAATGCTATAAAACATGAACATTAGGTGAATGTATCAGCTTATGTTTTTTAGCACAACGTGAACTAGTTTCAAAATTATACGAAATCGTCCACAATCACCTTACGACCCATATGCCAATAAAATGATTATTGTACTGCCGATTTATTTTATCCTTACCAGCCGTCAATAAAACTGGACGGGAATATTATATTTAAGCATCATAAGGGGCTCATCATCCCCCTGCTGCTATATGGTGCAGAGGCCTGGACAATGCCTACATCTGTTGAGTCGGTGTTACGAATTTTAGAGAGAAAAGTTCTGCGAAAGATTTATGGTTCTTTGTGCATTGGAAACGACGAATACTGCACGCGATGGAACGAAGAGCTGTACGAAATATATGACGGCATTGGCATAGTTCCGCAAATTAAGAAACGGGATGAAAACATTCTAGCTCTGAGAGTATTCGACGAAGACCAGATGGAGTAAGACCTGGCTATATTTGGCAACTCCAATTGGCGCTGAACAGTGAAAGGGAAAAACGACTGTTGCGCTGTTGTAAACTCGGCTATAACCTTCTGAACGATGTATACACTAGTAAAGAAGAAGAAGGAGAAGAAGGATAAAGGATAAATCCACCGTAATTAGCAGATATAGCGTCACTTTGATGCAGTATTTTAATAACAATTATATAAATTAATTAACGTCGACTGTTTTTATTAATTAAGTTACTCTAAGAGAAGGATAAAATATATTTTTTAATTCAACTTGTATATAGTGCATTTGAGGTATACTGGGAAATGTAAATGTTGTTAACCGTATACCTTTAGTGAGCCGCAGCTATTACAATGCTTCTAACAGACCAGAAATTAAATATTGTACTTCTTTCCTTGACCTAGACTGAGAGGAAGACCATTTTCTTAATCAACACTAATTCTGATTTGTCCAAAGGTTTCGCGTAAGTAAATATAGTATGCATATTACTTTTGGATAACATTGCCGTCACCACCAAAGACATGGAAAAGAAAATGATGGAATTCAGGCCTTAATACTTGCCGAGCTAACAAATATGGAATAATTAAAATACATCATTAATAAATAGTATGTATAGTTTTGCACTAATTTAATTATGTCATTGTACAAACAGATTGAATTGGAAAAAACGTTGGCATTCACACAACTTAACTAATAAAATATTTAGATGCATGCAACTTTTATTTACTTGTGTATTATTATGAAAATGTGGAAAAATTTACAACACTTTGTAAGCGAGTGTAAATAATTGGAATTAATTTTTAATTAAATTGTTCTGAAAGTATTTATAATTTAGCAGAAATTTCTGCAACTTTAATTTACAATTAAAATAAAATACAAGTTGGTTCATTATGTGGCAACTTACGAGTATATACAAGAAGCTTTCCTGTGTCTAAATAATATAAGAATGCAACCCTGTTACCAGTTAGCTAAAAGTTTACGTGATTTATTACAAAATGTGAGCTTGACCTATCAACAACTTGTAAACTTCTCAATACAATCTCATTTTGGAAATAGTAATTTTATTTTAATCGAGGAAACGTTTTGATTTTGAACAGAGAGAAAGGAGATGAGGAAATGCATGGTTATTATCTGCATATTTCTTCTATGCATCCAAATTGCGCATGATTTACGAAGAATGGTAACGTAAATGTATAGTATAGCCACTGCCAACTAATTGACAACCTCAGATAGGTTTGGAATCGGATAGGTTGGCTAATACCTTGTCAATTTTAAGCCCACCTTGTCAACGAAATCACAATAAAAAAGATCGGCTAAAACCAATATGGAATACTCGTGTACTTTCAGAAACATTACGTCTAGTTCAAATAAGCAGTTGTTTCCTGAATTATAAAACTCTGGAACAATAGCACATCAGACGGGCTAATGTTTTTATATTCCGGCAAACTCAGGTTGTCCTCGTTCATATGCATCAACAGAAACTTCTACAGTCATCTGATCCAGACTGGAGACTTTAATGCGCATATCAGCTCAGATAATGAGAATATGGAGCATGTGATGGGAAGATACGCTTTGAGTAAGATGACTGAAAATGGAGGCCTCATTTTCTGAACTCTGCGCCGCCAACACTCTAGTTATCGGTGGTACATTATTTCCGCACTAGCCTATTCTTAATGTAACCAAGATATTCCCCGATCGCGAAAATGAAAATGAGATTGACCCTAAGGGTCGACTGTGATAGTTATCATTATCTACTTATCGACTTTGTAAGATTAAAAGATTTAGGGATAAACCGAATACGAAAAGAGTACTTTCAAGGAAAATTTTACGTCAGAAAGTTACAGAGCGCGTGGATTTGTAATAAATATACGCCAACTTTCCAAAAGCCGCAATTTATCTTAATTCAATTGCAGAACTGACCAACAATTTAAAATATTTTCTTTGAAATCTAGACATTACTTATTGGTTACCGTGAATAATATCGTAAAATTGGGTTGTCTAGAGCGAAGGAAGCAAGCAAAAGCCAATTGAATTGTAGCTAGAAAGAGAAATGAATCAGCGGAGCGGCAATCTATCTACAGCTCCCTCGACAAGGAAGTCAAAATCAATATTTGTCGTGACAAGCTTGAACTCCAAATTCGGCGCCAACAGAAGCTAATCCGTGGCAGAAGCAAAACATGGCAGGGTGTTGTAAAGGGTGTCCCATAATTAACGCAATATCAAACGTATCAACAGCTGACAGTTTAGGCTACGCAAAAATGGAGCGATACACATACATGTAGATAAAACAGGCAAATATAGGAGTTATGGGTAGTATTGTCCCGATTTTATCTATCCAGTTACACATACTATTGGCATGCCACATACTAAAAAAAAGTTCCCTGAGATTCATTAAGGTACCTGACATACAATCACCAATCATATGGAGTGAAATCAGCCAGATGTCTGAAATCTTAGATATATAATGGCTAGGTCAAGTTTTCGTCCAATTTTATTACATCAATTGTTTCTTGACTTGTGCATTGGAAAGCTAAAGAAAAAATGGAATTTTGAATTCTGCTATATGAGAAGTAGGCGTGGCTGTATTCTGATTTTACACGTTTTCGCGCTGTGACATAAGAATGTGAGAAAAATGTCCCGGATGGACATACAAACAGTCACCCGGGCTCTTGTCGTCATGCTGATCATTTATATATATAACCCCATATCTATCTCCAATAGTTTTAAGAAATTCATGCAAAACTATTATTCTCTATAGCAAAATGTAGAAAGAGTATAACAAGAAAGCAGCTACTGCCATCATCAATATTCCCAAAAGTGTGATCAGTCGGTGTGTAAGAACTGGTGAAGTGTTAATCTATTGAGCTTACTGAATAAAATAATTGCGGAAATTGTCAACAATATTAGTTTGTAGAGGGGTATCCTCAAAACTAATTGAATAAATAAGAGCGTCGTACTCTTAAGCGGGTTGCCGCATTTTGTACAAAAGCGAGCTCAGTAATCGAATGGTGAAGGTGAATATTCTGCGCTCTGTCACCGCTTTTGTTTAACATCGTTATGATAAAGCTTGGTACAGGGAAAGGAATAAGGTGGTGTCTATATAGATGACTTGATCTAGATTTTTAAAACAATTTTTTTTAAAGTAGGAGGCAGCGAAAGCCGGATTGCGGGACTTTAATCCGCGAAACCTTATTCGGACAGACTGAAGCCTAGTCTGTTGTAAATGTTTCAATCTTATCATAATTAGAGCTGCCCTTTCGCGGACAGTTTTCCATTTAACAGAGGAGGCACATAAGTGCAGTATAATTTTTATCTGTGAGACTACCTCTAAGACCAAGAAAACCTAGGACAATGATAGAATACGTCTTCAGAGTTTTCTATACACTCGGTTAACGTCGAGCAATTTGGACTAAAGTCATGACGATTTTTGTATAGATAGCTTCTAAAGCACCCACCAAGCCCGGTCCTCATCTTGTCTATCTATATATGCCGGTTTTGATTCTCTCAGTCTACTATTACAACAAGGCTTGATCTAAACTATGTCTAGTTTACCATTTAATGATAAACACCTTCGCTCATATGGCAAATAAAACAGAATATAGTGCAAGAAACTGCAGCGAAAGTAGGTCTCAGAATTGACACCGGCAATACCAAAAAAATTAGTATTACCCAAACCTGTATACAGAACTTTCAAGTCGATTGAAAATGTGGAATATATATGTTACTTGGGCAGTGTTATACGAGTATCAGTAAATAGGGGATCAAAGAAAGACATCATTAACCGTACAAGTATAAAAAATGTCATTTTTTGGTGCCCTCGCTGAAGTCTGGAGCTTCTCCATTATTGTGCTATGTACCAATATAAAAATATTCAACTGTCATGTCAACATTTCGATACGGCTGCGAAACATGAATTCTTATAGCCTTTGACATAGAAAGCTCCAAACTTTCACAAACCGACCCTTTCGCAATATTTGCCGCAATTTCTGATCCGTCACCGTCTCTTTGGCGTCTTGGCGGGTGCTTGGCATGGTGGAAGCGAGGTCCAAATACGACCATCCATAACGCTTTCGACTGTAAAGAGATAAATGGAAGACTCTCATTGATATATGTATGTACATTGATAAATAAAACTTTTTTAAAACTGTGACCATTATTTTAGGATAGAACTCGTTGAAATACCGAAAAGACTTTAATATCGCTTAGAAAAAGTCCGGAATATAGCCACATAATTATTATTTATGTTTTGATATTTCTACAAATCTTTTTGCGATTTTTAGAACTAACAATAAATTTACCATTGCCATTTAGTCTTATCAAAATGGGATAATAGGTTTTTTATTTTAAAACAAATATTTTTGGCAAAGAGTGTTATTTGTTTACGAGATACTGGAAAGGAGCTGTGTACCCTCCCAGCCCAATAGCTAATTAAAAGAATTTTAACTTATTTTGCTTTATTTTGGTTGGATTTGAATTATTGATTGGAAAGAAAGCTACGACAATGGAATTTAAATTTAACTGAACTAAAATATTTGTTGAGAACGTTCACGGCTTTATAAATTCGAATAAAAAGGACCTCATAAAAAATATGAACGATTCACAGATGACTGCCAGTCTGAACTCTTCCAATGAATATTAACTGAGCGGACACTGCTAACGACGAAAGAATGAAACATGAACCGGCGAATGTATTTAAATACGGTGTTACACAGTATGAGGTGTGCAATTAATATAAAAAATATGGCGTGGCTCATCTCCTCATGCCACAATGGCCAATACGACAAGGTTGCATCAATGGCTATGCGCAAAAATTGAGTCGCATATCTTTTTAAGCACCAATCACAACCAATGACCACAGAGGGACGAAAGAGTTGAAAATAAAATGCATGCAGCACACTTATTAAGTGCAGTTTGGCACAAAAGTGCTGTTGCACGAATGCCGGAGATGACGAGTGGCGGAGGTGATGCCGAATATTGCGATTATGCGTCCCAGTTGTAACATTCTGCATTTAAACATATCCAATAAAATATAAAATATTATTATTCATATTGGCGATATTCATGCACCACCATGTGCTCGTATAGAGTGGTGAAAACGATCTGATAGAAACCCAGCAAACCAAAGACTTAACTTCAATAACTTTTCGGAGACGAGTACTTCGATTTTTTTGAAGCCTTAGAAATATGATTTTGAAGACAGTGAATCTCTTCAGGGCAGATAGATTAAAAAGTGGGGTAAGTGCTTTATTATACCCTGAACAATTTCTGCCACGCAGTTTGTAATACCTCAAGGGAAAAGTCAGAGAAGTTGAGTATATTATATTTTTAAAGTAAGACCTACCAAAATGTCTCAGTAATTCTACTATTTTCTAACATTTTCTCTAACTCATCTGCTATTAAAGGTTATATGTTTATTACGTCTCTATTATCCTTTAGGTATAGAAATTTCGGTTAACTGGATTAATGGGTCAATCGAGGACTATGAGCTAAAATAATAAAACTTTGTTCATAATTTTTAAGTTCCTAATTTATACTTCAAAATCTATGCCGTCCACCTTTAAAGTAAACCCCCTTGACATTCACGATTTACGATTTACGTTTAATGTTTTCAATTGTATCAAAACGGTTTCCCATAAGGGGTCGCTTAAGTGTGCTTAATAACTAGAAGTCACACGAAGCTAAATCAGGCGAATACGGCAGCTGCGACACGATATTGATTGAAAATTTGGCGAAAAACTCACATCTATGCATTATGCGGCGGTACATTTTAGTGGTGTAAAATCAAAGAGTTGTCGGTGCATACTTCCGATCTCTGTTTACTAACAGCTTCGCGCAAACGACGCATGACATGCAAATAGTATTCCTTGTTGACAGTTTTGCTGGTCGAAAGGAATTCGGAATGCACCACTACTCGATAATCGAAGAAAATTGTTAACATAACCCTGATTTTTGACTTGCTTTGACGTTTGCTTTGACATTTGATTGTCTGTTTCCGGGTCGTAAGCATAGATCATCGCCAGTAATAATACATGGTCGGAATGTATTGTTTCACAGACGTTAACTTGACACTGTTTTTCGAAAACAATTAGTGATTTTGGAGCTAATCGTGCTTTCACTTTTCATAGGCCCAAATGAGCTTTCAAATGGTTTTCTGACAGTTAATTATCGGTTCTCAACCAGCAACTCTTTATTATATTGACGTGTTAATCATTAGTTGATGTTGATGGCCGGCCTGGACGTGGTTTGTCGTCGAGGTGCTCTCTGTGAATAATTTGTACCATTCAAAAACACCTACTCGCGACAAATAATTATAACCGAAGGCCTCTTCCAATATTTCAAACGTTTCGGCTTCAAAATTTAATGAAACTTCTTTATTAATTAATTTCACTCATCGCAAAAATCGCCGATTGCACTTTATGTACTTCAGAAAGGCAAGCGTATACTAAACACTAATCACTATTTTGATGTGACATTTGGCACCGATGCCACTGAAAGTCATAGCAAGCTAGAAAAAATATATCGTCGAATGAGTTTTCGAATGATATGTTACGAATAGAGAAAGAAATTCTTTCGAAAGTCTATAAAAAAATCAAAGCTTACAAGAACTCATACTTATCACACAGAGTAATAATGCCTAGAACTAACTGGTTTTGATAAAGCTTATGAAAATTGAAAAAAGTTCAGAAAAATTTGGAAACAACAGTCTTTGCATATTTGAATACTTTGCTATAACGCAGCTTTCTTTGTTCATACGCCACTTTTCGTTCTTTGTTCCAGCTGAGGGCTGGATTTCCTAACGCGACTTACTTAGTTTAGCCACTTTCTGGCTGGGTCATTTATACCATACAGCTTAAAAATTCTGGATCTAACACAGCATCTACCTACCTCGGAGTTGAGTTCGATACCAAACTGTATTGGAAAATGAACAATAGTCTTGCGAGAGAATACTTAGCAGAAACTGGGGCCTTAAAACAAATATACTCATGTGGATTTACACACCCGTTAACTGACCAATTTTTATATATGGAGCACAGGATGAGTATACCCTTTTAGATGTGAATGGTGAAGCTTTTAACAAGAGAGGAGCATAATATCTCAATCTATATCGTTGGGTCCTAAATGGACTGCGAAGTAGAGGCGGTGGTACACTCCGAGGATCTTGACTTCTTTCTCTATCTCTATTCCGTCTACTAAACTCAGCTAGTATCGTCCAAGCGGAAGTACTGACCGTAGAGAAGGCGTGTAAGATTCGATTTAATAACCTAGGGTGGATAGAAAAATCAACTATATATTTACACAGATAGCCAGGAGGCATTGTTGGAATTGTTCTCGGATGGAACAATAACTATGCACTGATAAAATAAGTCCGGCAGAAGTCCCGTATAAAATATTTGACCGTAGCTGCTGACAAGCCGAAAATAAAGAAACAATTTTCCAATGTCTCCGTGAATGCCCAACTCGTTCACAAATGTGGAACATTTGGAGTCCATTAGTCATTAAACTTTGTATGGCTGTCTACAGTAAGCATAACGGATATACAGTCACACAATAAAGTCTACATACCCCCCGAAAATTGCAATTCCGAGTGATCTATGCACAATGGTAAAACAAAATACATACCAAGCGAACTCTTATTAAGAGCAATAAGATATTTTGACAAATTTTTTTTGAATTTTTCTATATTTATTAAAAATATTTCATAAAAATTGTTTTCCAAACACAGAAAAGTCTACATACGGCAACACGAAAATGTGGATGAAATGCAACCCTGTATACCATATATGTTGTTTCATTGAGAGCACCTAATAGTTTGAAAGCGACGATGGAACAATAAGCAAAAACATAAAGATTTTACGATAGTGCAACCAAAGGGTGCATTTCTGTCTACCTTCGCGCGAATTAAATACAGTTTTTTGCAACATTTCTAGATAATATTGAAGGTTTTAATAAACGTATAAAATATAAGGCATATGTAATCATTATTGAAAGCGAGACTGATATGGTCGAGCAAACAGCTATGATGGTTCTCTGGAGCTAAACTTTAGAAAACGAAATGAAAAATCGGTTCGAAGTAGCGCCGAAATTAAGTTATAACTTAGCTTCAGCCTTGTTGCCGAAACTGGTTATAAGTGCTCGTTGGCATGCCGATGCTTTGGTCGGTGACATATCGCTCAATATTTACATTGACATTTCCGACTTTTATTAAGTTCCGTAACTACTTTTTTGCCTCGCTGCTTGTCATACAAACTTTACACATACACATGCAAATAAACAAACGAACAAGTACACATATAAATATACAAAAAAACGTGCAGTGGTTTTTACGTAGGCAATCCTTTACCTTCGTCTGCTTGTTTTCTGGTACGAGCAATACATACAAATACATACATACTTATGTGATATGCTCAAATACGTATGTATGTATTTTTTACATTTTAAAATACTTTTTACTTTCATGTTTCCGTACATTTTTACAAGCATCCGCAAAAATTAATATTAAAAAAATATTTGGAATACATGAAATTATTTATTATAAATCGCGGACAATTTGTCATTTCGCATTGCACTGCTGTGATTTATAAAATTTCATGTGGCATATCTTTTGGAAACTTTTCGTATTGATGTTTTTTCGGTTTCTTGTTTACTCTGTGTACTTTGCTAGGGCTATTTTTGGTGTGTGCTGCTATGACGGCCTATTAGGGCAGCAAGTTTTTCCAAATGCATGTGCATATGCATTTACATTATACATATATATGTATGTATATAGATGTGTTACTTGCTCATTCAAACGCCAGTGCGTATAAGCAACATTGAATTTTTCATTGACAGGCTGCAATTTTTTAAATTTGTAAACTCGGTATTGTGACATTTGTGGATATTTGCAGTCAAGCGCTTACGGCTTTTTACTAGGTTTTGCATAAAATATTAATATGTCAGATTTTTGGTTTTTATATGTTGGTTATGTCAATATTTGAACAAGTTTTTTGTTTTTTTACCAACGGAAAAGTGTAATGGAAAAACGAACATGAAATTGCATTTAAAATTTATAACAATTTAACATTGTAAAGTAATATCTCATCTAAAGCACATATCCAAATAAATACTTTACTATGAAGGTGCTTTTTTTCACGTTGAGGAAGTGTAAGTCTCCGGTGTTGCATAGTCTCCGTTCGCACTTAACGGTTATACCGCAGGACTCTCAAATATCTCCTACATATTCACATATTACTAAACCGCAAACTCTATATTAGCATTACAACTCGAGGTTTTTCATTTGATCAAGATGCCGACTAAAATTTAAATATTGATATTAAAGGAAGAGAAATTTCTTATACCACTAACTATGGGGTTAAAAGTTAAAAATTAAAAAAAAAGTTCCAAATAACGTCTTCTGCACAGTAGTAGTGAGCTCGCCTAAAAACCAGATATTGCTGATTGTGATTAAAGTAGGGTGAAGAAATACATCAAATACAAGATTATATACAAGAAGATACTTAGATCGTACGAGAGCATGAACGCAGTGGTATTCCAAAATATACTGTTGCGGACGAACACATGGAACTCGGGGTCTACTTATGTATTTTCTGAAAAATTTTACCATAAAATGGTAAATATTTTATATACTATCAAAAGATAAAGATTTCAACAATGGAAAAGTTTACCGACTTTTTTAAAAAGCAATAATTTGAAGTAACCATTTTCTATGGAAAATTAGTGTTTATTCCGATTTCAAGTTAAAATAAGATGAATAAATAAGTAAATAATGGTACTTATAGTTTTACTAGAAAATGATATAAGCCGTTTTGATCCTCAAAAATTTAGCCACCCCTATATCGCCTTTAAACTATTTTGTCCCTCTTTTTATTAATTTCTTTTCTTTTTCTCATGAGTTTCATCCTACTCTTATTTTTTGCTTCAATTTTAACCAATTTTAAAGGCTTCTGCACTGGTCTATAAATATATCAAAGGAATAATCTGAACATAGCGGATATGGATATTAGGTTTTACGAAATCTCTTTCAAAAACAAAAACGAATTAATGATTCTGAGCATGAACTGCTTGATAGTGAGATCCAGATCAATTCAGAGCATGAAAATACGCAAAAAACAGCTGTCAAAGTTATGGCGTCTATAATTTAGTTAGCACACGGAGGTATCTTGAAAAACAAAACCAGCGGTTGTACGAACACATAGCTTTATTGGAGTGAGATGAAATGGCGGACAGGTGACGTGATTTAGAGAGACAGAAAGTGTTTCCTCATGCATCGTATCAGAAACTATTAAAAAAATATTAGAATTCGGCTTAGAATTCTTTTTGCATCCACAATCTTCACCGCATTTATTTTCCATCTCATTTATCCTATTCTCAGGCCACAAGATAATACACGTTTGAAAGTGGGTTAACGCAATGAGGAGTTAATCGTCAGCACAAAAGTACATTACGAAGCGAAAGCCAGACTGCACTACTCAATCCGAAATAAATAATAATCGATAGATAGCAAAAACTTTCAATATCGAAATTCAACGGCGAACAGGTGCTACTTCAGACTGAGTAGGTAATTGAGAAGCAAAGTCCTCTCTCGACGAACAAAGATCAAAGTTTATACAAGTAAGTCCCTCATCATACCCGTCCTGCTATTAGTGCAAAGGCATGGAAAATTACACCATCTGATGAATCGGCCTCGGGAGTGTTCGATAGAGCAGTTTGCGGAAGATTTATGGTCCTTTGCACATTGGCAACGGCGAATACCGCATTCGATAGAACGATGAGCTGTACAATATATAGAACGACATCGACATTGTTCAGCGAATAAAGAGACTGCGGTAACGCTGGCTAGGTCATGTCGTTCGAATGGATGAAAATACTCCAGCTCAGCTCTGAAGATTTTGAAGATTCAGTACCCGCCGGTGGAAGCAGAGGAAGAGGAAGATCTCCACTTCGTTGAAAAGATCAAATGAGGAAGGACCTGGCTGCACTTGGTATCTCGAATTGTTGTTAACTCGGCTAAAAGTAAGCGGTGTCTACGCCAGTAAAGAAAAAGAAGTATAAGAAACCTGATGAAAGAATTCTCGTTAATATTACTGGAAAATTGTCAGAAAGTCCGTTTTAATTTTATTAGTATATTAATGCAGGAAAGATAAACAAGAACAACGGTTACAGATTATTCAATTTTATTACCAAAAAAATTGTTTTTCCATTGCAACTTTGGTCATAATAATCGTCCACTTCTGCTCGATATTCATCGAATTGTTGAAAATTTCGAGCGTCGTGAAGCTACTGGACCACCGTAAACACTCGCGACTTTGCTGATTTTGTCTTGAAAAAAATTAAAATATTGTTTTTAAGTAAATCATCTCCAAATCAAAAAATAAGTAAATTTGTCAATTCCGGTGCGAAGAAAATCCACAAATCATTACCATTACGTTCAACTAAATTGACAGTATGAAGCTGGTGACACCGTGGCTGTCAATGGAGCGGTGATAACAAACTTTTCATGGCTGGAATTGAAAAAGTTGATCTTGACAACATCGGGTCGCAACAAGACGGGGCTACGTACTGCACAGCACGTTTAACAACCGAATCACTGAGATAAAAGTTTGAAGATTCGAATATTTGAAAGAATTGCGAGTTTGAATAGCCTCCTAGAAGATTTAAAATTGGTCTTTAGCAATAAAACAAACTCTCTTCAGGATTTAGGAGTCAATGTTGAACGTCCTATTCATGGCATACGACTTGATTTAGTGCAAAAGGTACTCGAAAATTGGGTTCATCGAATTCGTTCCTACAAAAGTAGCCGTAGAGGCCATTTGAAGAATGTTATATTAAGAACTTAATTGTATCGATTGTAATTCACATTAAATAAAAAAACAATTGAGTTTGCTTATCAATTTGTGTGTGTTCTTTAAAGAATAACTTTTATTTGAAAACTCTGTATATGTAGATTAAGAAGGCCACTAATTACAATTTTAAGTTTTTCTTAGTTTTTATACTCTAGCAACTAGTTGCTACAGTATTATAGTTTTATTTACCTAACGGTTGTACGTATCACCTAAAACTAATCGAGATAGACATAGGGTTACATATATATAAATGATCAGGATGCCGAGAAAAGTTGAAATCCGGCTGACTTGAGTAAAAATTGAGATATCTTGATGAAACTTGGTATGCAGGTTCCTTAGTATAAAAAAGTTCGAGTTCGTAGGTGGGCATAATCGGACCACTGCCGCGCCCACAAATCGTCATTAACTGAAAACCTATAAAGTGCCATAACTAAGCACAAAATTAAGATATTAAGCTGTAGCAAGGGGCACCTATGGGCAAATATTTTTGAAAAAGTACCCTCTAACAAGTTTAATGTACATATCTCCTAAACCACTAAAACAACCAAATTTTGTGAGTACAAATCTCATAAGAAATTCTACCGAGAGTGTGAAAATGGATGAAATCGGAGAATAACCCCGCTGACTCCCCAAATAACATTACTGTTAAAAACAACTAAAAGCGCGATAAATCAGGAATTAAATACGCCAGAGACATTAAGTTTTACCACCAAGATTGTACAAGCGAGCTTTATGAGAGCTGGTGTGAAAATTGGACATTGGGCGTGGCACCGCCCACCTTTTGGTGAAATCCCATAACCCATAACCCATCTGGCAAGTTACATTCCCTTTATATTCCTATGTCATGTTGTGAGAATGGGTGAAATCGGATTACAACCACGCCTACTTCCATTACAGCACAATTTCAAATTCCAATTGATTCGTTAAGTTTCCAGTACACAAATCAAGAAGAAATTAATATAACGGGATTAAACTTTGCTCAAATAATGCCCTTGTATGCCAACTTATGGCCAAAAAATGCTTAAATCCAGTAAAAACTGTTCAATCCCCTAGGTACTGAATATTTGGATCTCTGTATCTATACTTGACTTTTGATTGAAAATATCGGTCAATGTCTGAGATATATATGTAAGTGATATTCAGGGATAGTACTTTGCTGACAATGTTTGTCTGTATGTTAAAAATGGCTTGAATCAGGTTAATACTTCCCTGAGCCCCCATATACCTAGTATAAAGATTTTCGAACTTCCAGGTAATTTTATGTTGGATATATCGGGCAATATTTGAGTTATCTCAATAAAAATTACAGTGCGTGTTTTACTCATAACGGTGTATCTTTGTGCCTAAAATAGACAAAGGTTAGGTAAAACTTGGCTTACCCCCCCATATAACTAATATCAGGATTTTCGAACATCCGTCTGACTTTACTCTATATAATTAGTTTTTTAGTAAGTAACATGTTATTAGTATGTTGTATTGGGAAAAATATATAAAATTTGCAAGAGTATAATATGTTCGGTCGCACCCGAACTTAGCCCTTCCTTACTTGTTCTGTTTTATTTTTAGGTTTTTCTTAGTTTTTCCGGAAGAAGAACTTGAAGTTTTAAACTAGAGTGAGCGGTGATCATATCCCACCTGGGATATCGGACTTCATTTAAAAGTTTTATATTGACATTTGTACCTTAATATAAAACTGTTAAACTGTTCTATTCTCTGTTTATACTGGTTGCTCAGCGTAAATTCACGCGAAATCCATCATAGGGCTATAACTGTATTCTATCGCATTCATACATATATCCTACATATATAAATATATAAATATATATTTATGTATAGTGGAATGTGAAAAAAATATACAATAAAGTAATCACAACAATACAACAAAAAAGCAGACATGCGAATAGAAAAAGTAGAAGAAATAAGAATGCGCTGAATATAGTCAGCAAGCCCCGCAGCATGCGATGAATGTGGAAGAACATAGCAGGGTTACAGAGCGAGGGGAATGAGAGCAAAACATGAAATTTTTATTCATAATCAGCACTTGTGCTGCCCGAGGTCAACCATGGTAGCGCCGGCGGCGACCAAAGCGGCGGCGAACTGTGCGCCGAACAATGCCACACTCACACCCAAACTCACACAGCTGCCAAACACTGTCAACATATTTATGTACATACATATATACATATACAACATGTATACATAAACACATTCACGCTGGCGTCCGCTGTGGCTGTGGCGCTGGTGGTTGGCAGTGGCTCCGTGTATTATTTTCAAAAGTTGAAATCCATCATTGGTGCAGCGCCGGCGGTCACATTTGGGATGAAATATTATAATTACGAGCGAAAGGCCCGCGGGCGCCACAAGGCGAGGCAAGGCGCTGGATGGCTGGCTCTGCGAGCGGAAGGTGCGAGCGGATTTGGCGCAGGCAGCCAACCAAGCGGCAGCAATGGCATAGTTGAGGCGCTGGTGCGCTGGAGCAGAATCAGCGGCTGCGTCTGAGATTGGGACCGCTGCGGTTTGCTGTGTGCCTTGCGATAAGATGTGGTGAGGCGCGCTGGGTTACGTCAGCGCAACCAGCTCTGCGCGCTGCTGTGCCGGCTACGTTGGGGTGTGGTGTCATAGCTTAGTTTCTTGTTTGTGTTTGTTTGTTTATGTCCGCATACAACTAACCGCACTCCTGTGGGAGGGGCGGCTGGTTGGTTGAGGTGTATATTGCCAGAGCCGTTTGCGGTGACGCAGGCGATCTACTGCATGCAACTGACCGATGATTCCACTGTGGTGGTGATGGTGGTAGTGTGTTGTTAACGTTGCTGCTCTTGTTGTAACTGTATGTTCTTGCGTGTGTGTTGGTGTGTGCTGCTGATTGTGGCCGATTTTATTGCTGCTGGGGATTCTCTATTTTCTATGTAAATTTTTACAAGTGCCAATATTAGTGAGTTTGCATGAGAGTGTGTGTGTGCATGTACGTGGGTGTGTGTGTGTGTGTTTGTGCTGTTTGTTGATTCTGGCAAATGTGGCAAGCAAATCGACAGTTGCTGCTCTGTTGCTTATGGCAATTTGTTTTTGCTTTTTGTTGTTGTTGTTGTTTTTGCTTTTCACAGCAGTGCCGCTTCGTCTTAGATGTAATCATTAGAGTTGGAATGCGAACACTTTGCCACACTTGCAGCAGTGAAACAATTTGTTGCAGTTGTCTTTGCCTAAGCCACCTATGTATGTGTGTGCGAGTGTGTTTGTGTTGGTGATGTAAGTTGCCGCTGCAATTATGATGTTGCACCAGGCAAAGTTGCTGCGTTGTTGCCGTTAGTGGCGATAATTCAGATTTTGTCATTTTGATAAGCGCTCAACATCGTACCGTTCGAATTTATGTACCGACATTTGAAGTTACGCACACATACATATATCCGTATGGTATGTATGTGTACACTATACACTGTTTAGAATTATTGCTTGCCAAACCAGAGTTCGTGAACAATTGTTGACTTCAAAAATGCCAAAATAATTTCAACGAAGTTAAAACTCGCAAAATATACTAACAACTTTATTAAGTTTAAAACTAAAATTAAAAAAAAATTCAAAATAATTAATTTAAAGTAAAATCAAGAAAAAACATTATCATCGGGTGCATCCAAGCTGGAATACCCTCCACAAATAAAGAAGTTAAAATATAAGAACTTCATTTCGATCGTTCAGTTTGTACCTATGAATATAGAGTGTTTCGATAGGGGCTAAAGGATGTGAGCAAAATTTCGCTTATACAAACAGTTTGTCATACTGATAATTTATACATATATTTCAAATGATCTCCGATGTGCTTTTCTTGGTATTACAAACTTTGCAGCAAACTTAAGGGGTTATATACAGTTAGAAAGCCGAAAGAAAGCGAATTTTCCCGAAACTTTTCTGAGAAAACTTATAAATTTATTGATCCAAAAATTTTTAAAAATATTATAGTATCTATTAAATGTGTTTTAAGATTTTTGTATAGTAAAAAAATTTATTTGGAAAGGAACTATAACTGATCTGCGGGAGCTCCTCTCAAAGAAAACGTTTGCGGTAACCATTATATCTCCGAACCGGATCCTCTAAAATTGGAAAACCAAACAGATTTCGATAAAGTAATATTAAATTTTGTAATTTATCGCAAAATAAATTTTTTTGACAAAATGGCGGTCTCTCAAATAATAAACCGATATTTGACCAAAATTCCGGCCTTAAATTGTTTATAAAAATATATTCATTGGTGAGAAAAGTCGTCGGTTAATTACTAAAAACCATTTTTAAGAAACTCGTGTTAAAATTTGAGACCAATCGATTTAGCCCTGTTTGAGTAATGTTGCTCACTGACTTTGAAAACACCATTTTGAGAACAACGCGTTGAAAGTTTGGAATGCTCTTCCAAGCACTCTGAAATGTTTTTTAAAATTTTTGTGTGTAACTTCGAAATTATTCACCAGAATGATATCGAAAATTCTAATTCTCTAAATTCTCTAAATATGCCTTATTCTGAGTATAACAAACCCTAACATAAATACCAAAATTTAAAACAAAAAATGTTAAACTTGTAACAAATTTAATTAAATCTTATTATTGTTGTATTTATGATTTAATAGATCAAAATATCAACATTTGAACCGTTCCCACGAAAGTAGGGTCCGTGTAAACCGTTCTGACTCGGAATTCCAACCGACGAAGGACTGCCAATTCGTCGCTAAAATAATAACAAAAACAACTAATAACCGATATATTAGCTGGTTAGGTTTCGTAATTTCACTATCTGCCGTAAGTTTAAGAATATATGTATGTATGTATGTATATATTCTGCACTTTATTCGCATAGTTCAGTCATTAATGCTGTATTAACATATATTAATTCTATTCATAATTTTATGTACATACAATGTATGCGAGTATCTATGTATTCCGCTTGCCAAAACAGTGATATACACACTTAGATATGTATGTACACTTGTCAGTATATATTTGCGAAATCTTTTCACCAAAATCTACATTTAAATGAAGCAAGTTTCAAAGCAACATTTTTCGCCTTCAGCCTGCCCGCAAGACCTTCTGCCCCTCATCCCCACGGCGAACGTATACCCACAAATGTATGCTTAGGTTGTATATAGACGGCTATATAAATATATGTGTAGATGTATGTGTGAGCTTATAGCTAAATGTATTTGTATTAAAATTCCATTCAACGCATAACCCGAGGCAATGCAGAACGCCCGCAGCGAGGACTCTTTTTCTAACATCCACAGAGCACGCAAAGGCAAAACACACGCACACACACACATGCATATACAAGCGTGGTAGTTGATGTATGCAAATGCCGGCGTGAACCTGTTGGAACCAACTAATCGCCGGAAGCGCTTACTGTCGCGCCATTCGCTACCTCGCCTCCACCACCGCCACCAATCGGGCCATTACCAACAACACTGCATTTCCTGTGCTTAGACACACAGTCTCTGTCGCGTCGGTCGCGCGCCGCAATGTTCGCTTGCGACCAGTTCGATGGAACGGTTGCATGGTTTGGTCGTTGCGCTTGTTGTTTATTTGTGTGCCAAGTTGCTCAGTCGTTGCTTGCTTTTCATACAGTTTGCTATTCGTTGTGGTGAGCGCGTTAAAGTAGCTTTAGATGTGTGAGGAAGCCAAACAAAAACTTTTTGTCAAATAAATAAGCATCTGAAAGTTATTAAAGTAGTGTAGTGCTTCGGAGATTTCTGACTTTGCAGACCAGTGTAAGTTCTTAAAGCATTTTGAAACATAAAATAAATTTTTAAGCAGTGGAATCGCCATTTTCTATCGAAAACATTAGCAAAGTACATATTGAGCTGTTCCAAAAACAAAGCCGAATTTGTGCATTTAACGCTAATCACACTTACTCGCAATTAGATTGTGCTAACGCAGATTGAATTGAAAAATGTCAGCAACAGTGCAAAGCTAACTGAATAATCGCAGCTAAAAGCGGCAACTTGTTGCACCCTTGTGTGTGAGACGACGCATAGTCACGTGCCGCATAACAGTAATCTGGTTCACATTCATATGCATACATACACTTACAACTACATATAGGAACGAAACGAAAGTGTACGTCGTGTTTTGCTTCAAATCAGTCGACGCAGATTTCCTTGACCTTAACAACTGCATTTCATCGAATAAAATGTGATAAAGAAAATATATATTTAATAGTTTCTTACCTATTTTTAGGTTCAACATGTTTTTACAGATATGTTAAAGTACTTATATATGGTTATGCAAGCCCTTCTACAACTAAAATAAAAATTGGAGGAAGTCACTCTAATAGTAGGCCTATAAAAGTTTCGAAATGTTTCGTTAAAAGAATTAAGGTAAGGATTATCCTAGGTATTTAGGAACCTAATTATTGAAACAGATCCCTGTAAAAAATGCGGCAGGCCGGCATGAGTCCCGGATTAGTCTCAAAAGATTAGGTGACAACTGTTATTTTTTATCTTCTGCATATGTATATACATATATTCCCTTTTGAGTTTTTTACGAGTAGGAAGCATCGAAAGCCTGAACCCAATGTCAATGTGAACTTTAATCCACCATCATGTATTACGTCGGGAGTATGATTGTGATCATCCTAATTCATTCAGTAACAACCTGTATTTACTTAACCCTACCTTGTTTTGTTTTATAACCCCCTTGTACAGTGTTTATCCCAAAACCATTCTTGTCTACTCCAGTCATGGCTTGTGTGCCGCGACTTAGTTTGCCGTTGCATTCTAATGTTCTCCTTTATGTTGTTGCTCTCAAACACTTTGGTGTTTCATTATTTTAGCTGATAATTCGCACACGGCTTTTCACTTATCTAATGACTCCACCACATCCGAAGGCTTTTTTCAAAATTGCCTTTCTTGGTCATATTTCGCACAATGGAACAAAATGTGCTCTACATTCTCGATGGTCTTGCCTCCACAGAAATCACATTTGTTGTTGTCTTCATGTTTGAACCGCCTCAAATACGATTTAAATAAAAACTGTGTCATATTTCACTTATCTATTTTCAACTATACCCAAAAGTATTCCTTTGGAACTAGTAATAACCTAATTGTAGCCTAAATGGAATAATCCGAAAGTACTCTCTTTAAAGGGATAGTAAACAGTATACTTGTAGTAATCTCACATTTAGTAAAATTGTGAAAGGCTTGCATAGTAAATCGAGCGTGTCCGAAAAACGGCTCTTATCGGCGTCTGCAACCGTGGATATTGTCGGCAATTGCTTTGCTGCGAAGGTCCCCTGAAATTCTCTCCTTCTTTACACCCCTAAAAACTGCAGCGCAGATGCAAATTCTGCTGGATATGTGGATGGAGAAAAGTCGCTGGAGAAAAGGCGCAATGAGTTTTTCCCATATGGGTAGAGGCTAGGAGCTAGCTAGAAGGACAAACTTTCGCCGCTCACATCTGAATGGGAACGAGTTGGATAACCGTTGTCATATTGCGTTTTAGCACTGGACCTCGCTTGGTCGTGTTGACCAGCAGGCTCTGCGTGATTGCAAAATACTTCTGAAATGAAGTTGAAAGTATCATATCTTCTAAACTACTTGTTCTTAGCAAAGCTCATATTGCCGCAATCGTGGAAGTTCTTACTGGATATTCTTCATTAGGCATTCATGCTTTAAGGTTAAAAGTGCTGCTAGATGTAAACTGTCAAAGTTGTATGGAAGAAGGTGGATACATCCATATACTTTCTTCTGCATAGATAATTAGAGAATCATTAACTATTGATAAACTGAGGTTGAAACATGTCGGCAGAGATAGACTTACTCGACACTGGCATTAGCCGCCTTAAGAAATTTTTGATAGGGTCAAAGTGCTTCCCCTATTAATGACGGTCCTTATGAATAATTTTATTAGAGTTATAGGTACCACAATAAACCGGCTATGAGCTATACAAAAGAGATCATTGTTATGCTCGATTCTTTAATCTAAGCTAACCTACAGAATCGACATCAATTTGTATTATAATGTTCCGAATGTAGGGTACTTTTTGAAAAAAGGCAACTAATTCTTGCTCAACTTTAATTCAAACAGTGCGCGAATTTTAGTCCCATAGGCTTGTCGATGGTTTAACATAAGAATTACTGTCAAAAGTAACTGATTTTAGAATATTCCAAATATCCTCCTCTAAATAATCAATGAACCAACATCTCGATATGTATTTCCAAATCCATTTTCGTGTTAATAAAACATTATTTAAGCTTTCCATAGTAGAAAAACCTACCCCATAGCATTACAGATTCACCTTCAAAGTTATGGGTAATTTTAAGGGGATTATTTTCACGCTGATCATGCCAGTAATAACTGAACCCAAGGTCCGTCTAAATAAAATTTATTTTTGTCAATAAAAATCACATCCTATCGATGGCTACCTTATGGACGTGCTTACTTTGCGGTTTTTTCAATGGATTTTTCCACTTTATGTTTCTGTCTGCAGCTAAAATATTTTGAATTCTTCTTTTTCCAGTTGGGAAATTTAATTTCTCTACTATTTCAGAGGCTCTCAATCGATCTGTAGTAGCGTCTTCTTTAATAATATTAACTTGCCTGCGTGTTATCTTGGTATTTCTCCTTGATTTTTTATCGTCATTTGATAACCCTTCAACTATTACATATAAACACATTGAAAAAGAGTAAATGTTAACAAAACTTCACGAATACTAATTAAAAGCACAGAGAACTTACCGCAAAAACGATGAAAATAAGACTTCGGCTTACGAAACCTCGCAGCAGTTGTCGAACAGTATTCACGGTTTGTTGGCTTAGTACCGCGAAGCTTCTGTAGCTAACAGCTGTTGTTTATAAATACAAAAATATTAAGATTGCATGCGACAGTTACTTTCTCTCTATTTTAAGAGCGCGGACTTACAAACATATGTGTAGTATAATAATGTATAATTTCCCTCGTCGTTGTGAGTATTTGTTCTTGATAAATAAAAACACTTCTCTCAGTTCTATTAAGATAACTCACATGTTGGCCCATATATGCGGTCCAAAGTCACCCGGAAGTTCGAAAAACTTTATAATAGATATATGGGAGCTAAGGGAAGTATTGACCCAATTCAACACATTTGTAACATAGAGACATACCACTCGCGCTTTTAGTAGTTTTTAACAGTACCGTTATTCATTTTCACACTGTCGGTAGAAGTTCTTATACTCGTCATATTTGCGTTGGCGATATTGGTTACTGTAGCTATAATGGTTTAGGGGACAGGTATATTAAACTTATTAGAGGACGGGATCACGCCCACTTTTTCAAAAATGTTTGCCCACAGGTGCCCCTTCCTACTGCGATGCGATGCCCTATGCTAAAGAATTTTATATCTTAACTAGCTGACCCCGCAGCCGTTGTCCTGCGTGAAATTATGTGTTTTGAAATGAAAAGAAAGTTAAATTTACCATTTAATTTTTTTTTTTTTTTCAATGTAACGCAGCTTGATAAACAACATTTTTTGGTTTCTGTTCCGGTGTACAGAAAAGATGGTTTTCCAACTCGTGAGCACGCCAAGGCCGTGTGAAAAACATAACATTTCCAAATTTATGCCTCACACTATACGACTATCTTTAGATGATTGTCATCTCACATGCAATTTTCACTGCAACCAATATACGTTTGAACTGGAATAGTTAGAACTCAAAGGAATTCGTAGTCAAGCATTCTGCCCCTTGTATTCGATAGGTGTGTCACAATCAGTCGGGTTCCATTACACAGTTTCGTGGCATGATGATTGCGAAACATAATAACAACCGATCCTACTTTGAGACGCAAATGATGCGGTGGCATACCAAGCCTGTCCAAAGAATTTAGAAATACCACTGGATAATTCACGGCGCCGTCTTCATTGTCAAGACGATCGATCGATTTGTATGAGCGCAAGTCTCCCGGAATTTGACTTTGAATCTTTCAGTTTAAGTCAACAACATCGGTATTTTTGGCCGCTAACATTGCGCGTGCACTTAAGGAATCATAGTTACGATAATTTGGCCAATGTCCGAACATTTGTGATGAGTTCATCTTTCGTGAATTGACAAAGGGAAGATGGAATTGATATCGAACCACCGGAAATATCAACCGAAATTCTACCATTTCCATTTTTTAGCGAAGGCCATGTGAAATGTCTTCGGCAATGTCTTTTTTGTTCGTATCCCATAATTGACGCGAATTTGAAGGCTGATATGTCGAAATGATTATCGCGAAAAGTGTGCGAACTTCATTTTCATTCCAGTGATTAACGTGTTCCAGCAATTGTAATTGCTGGCTTACTTCTCCAAAACTTGCACACACCGTACCATTCACAGTAAGCAATGACTCAAATAAAGTTGAACCGTGTACATTAATCAATAGCAACCGAAGGTAGAAGCAGTCGTCGTTTTTCGGGTGGATTGTGTAAATTCGTCCTAATGCATTAGTTGAGAACACATCTGGATTTCAATCTACTGGTTGGCCTTGCTTTCTGCGCAACTATTTCTTCGACGATGCATTCCATGTATAATATCAGGGTATTTCCGAATAGAGCAACGTTCTCGTAAACGGATCACTGACGAAAGTTGAGAAAAAACTCGTCAATGTTAATTTTGATGCTGGCGGTGTTTCCACTGGCTGTACTGTATTCTTTGAGTTGAAATACACATTAATATAAACACATAAATAGCGTAGTTTGAATTTGGTTTGCATTTTCATTAATGTTTAAAATGAAAAAAGTTGTTGTAGTGACATAACTACAATAGTTGGACATATGCTACCGCGGAGTTTTTTGTAGACATTATGATGTCCTTCAATATTGTTGAACATTATTTTGTTCTATCGCTAATAGTTTCGGCAGCGCATTCGACTAAAGACATTTTAAGACTCATTTTTCTACACCTTCGGTTACATTGTTCAATTTTTACCAAAGATCCCTAATTTTTTCAAAATGAAATGTAGCCTATGTCAAATTGGAAGAATGTAGCATTCTATTGGTGAAAAAAATTTTTAAATCGGCTCAGTACTTTTTGAGCCTATTCATTACAAACATACAAAAATAGGTACAAATCTTTCCTCTTTATAATATTAGTGTAGATTTAGCTTAGTTATGGTACTTTATACGTTTTCGGCGTTCTCAAGTTCAGTTTGTATGGCCAGACAGAGACCATCGGAATTTCATCTCTTAAAACTTAAAGCTCATAGATAGATATAGAGATTTACATATAATTGATCAGAATGACGAGGTGAGTTGAATTCGGATAGCTGTCTGTCTGTCCGAGTTGGACAACGAGCTTTCAAAATTAAAGAACTACTCGACCAATATCAACCATTACATTTTGTTTAACTTTATGCTAGTGCCCTCAAGATATATATAAATTACGTTGACATTATGATACAGAATGGGGACTATTGGACCAACTTTCGGAATCACCTTTTTCAAAGAGGGCCTCAACGGACCACCGTTAATTTCACTGTGTACTGCTATTAGTGACATCCGTATTTTTTGTACTAGTTCGTTATTTAGACGGTTGGCACTGTTGGCAAAGCCTTTGTGACCGTGAGGACATAAATAACGTTCCACATGTGGGCCAATCAAAATCCGTGATCACCGGAAATTCCATCGAAACTGTGCTTGAGTTCTTCAAAAGTCAGCCGAAATCGTCCTTGAAATTCATGGAAATGGAATTGAACATCTCCAAAACATCGATTTATTGTAGTTTGACCGAACATTCGGGCATTTGGGCATACGAAAGATGTGTGCACGGTTTGTTCTGCACCAATTGACTGACGACCAAAAATTGCTTAGAATCCAACATTCAGAGGACATCATTAAAGAGGTCAAAAAGGACAAAAACTTCCTTCCAATATTGTGACTGGTGATGAAACGTGATCACTCTAATATGATCCCCAAACGAAACGCCAGAGTGCTGAATGGAAGACACCAGACGAGCCGAAACCCAAAAAATCGCGCATGGAGAAGTCAAAAGTGAAGACAATGCTGATTTGTTGTTATGTTTCCAAGGGTATTGTCCACAAAGAATTTATTCCACCCGGCCAAAACGTTAACGCGGTATTCTACCTTGGAGCTTTGAAGCGTTTGGTGCGCCATATTCGACGTTTTCGGACCGAATATCCCGAAGATGAAAGTTGGCGTTTGTTGCACGATAATACGTCGTCTCATCGATCGACGCTCCCACTCCCCATATTCACCTGATATGTCAACGGGCGACTTCTTCCTTTTCGAAAAAATGCATTTGCCCATGAAAGGAAAGCTTTATGCAGACGTGGAGGTCATTCAAAAGGCTTGCACCGGCATACTGTCGGCCAAAGCGGCCAACGAACTAAAACACTCGTTTCACATGCTTTTGGACCGTGCAAAAAGCTTTATTGAAGCAGAAGGAGACTATTTTGAATAAAATAAATTGATTTTGCCGAAAAACCCATTTGTTCTGTTTTTTTTTAAAGTCTTGTTTACTTTGGGAAGCTCTTTGTATAAGCAGCTGCCTCCCGCCAGCCCTCCGGTTTTTAAGGGATTCTCTGACGAAATTACTAAGATTATTGCCTAAATTGCCGTCTACCTATCGATATATTTGCAGTATTGCGGGAGCTTGAAGTGTCGCCTGAGATCGAGCGCCTAGTAATCGATTCCGACTTCCACTTCAGTGGCCATTTTTGATCTCTCTATAGATATTGCAAGTTCCGCTGGGGAGTTGCATGCTCCTGCGTCACCCAACCTCTTTTGGTGTGGCTTGAAACAATCACTCCAAAATAAAGCGTGAGGATATGTAGTCTATTTTATCCCCAACCTCCTGCTTATTTCCGCCAATGTTGCAGCTGATTTTGCTGCATAGCTTTCCACTAAAATTTCGGTTAGTGACAGGTTCAGTAACTTTTGTAGTGCAGTCATTGGAGGATCTTAGCGCGTGCTCATGTTATGTAGAGAACATGAAGTCGCAGTATCCACTCCAATGGTTTTCTGTATAATGCAGACAGCGATCTACTCAGTGTTTAACTCTTAAATTACATATAAAATTGAGCATAAACATATTTGAAAACTCACTATGAGAGAATTGAGTACCCCGGGCACCCTGGTTAATATATATGACTTTTTTCTCAATAAATCTTGGTATATACATATGTACATTCCTATAGGCTCTAAAAGCCTTGACAGACGGCATCATTAATCCGGATTAACTGCGCACTTAATCAGATCCATATTTGTAGGTGACAGACGCCAGCTTTGCGAGTTTGATAATCTTTTCAATGGAAAAGGTTAGAAGATAAACATTGCCGTTGTTGGCCGAGCGATTTCTACAAAACCATTTTTCATTACAAAAACATATCAACACGTTATTTCTAAAACTGCATCATAACATAAAAGAGCTATGAATAAAAAACAAGCAGCTCTATTGTTTTTCATTCACAATAGATTAAAATTGGCCGTTTTTAACAATGTTGCCAACGAAAAGGCAGCTAATTCTCTGAAATTTTAAGGATTAAATGGGAGTTAGTAACGGTGTTATCTTCATTAACTCCTGAAATAATCCGGATTAATTCAGTTAACCGGATTAACGCTGCTGTCTGTCAATGCTATAAGGGATATAATGAATGTCGTATTCACCGTGGAATTAGAAAGAATAATAAATTTTTCATGTTAACTACGATACCTTAATTAAGTTGGGTTAGCCTGCTTCTACCGCACAAGTTACTTTCCTTCGAAATATTTTTGCAATCGGTTCACAATTTTGGTAGATTGGGAACCCATATCTAAAAACTATTGTAGAAGGAGATTTAGGTAGTATTTGACCTTTGGTCGAAAAGTTAGAATAGTGACTTTGCTTTGAATTGGACGTAACTTGAGTTACTTTCAATGAAAGATGTTTGATTTCTTTACATTTTCTGGTTGTCGTGGGCGCTACATTCAAAATGATATATACGAGTACTTCTTGAATCTGGTTATCAATGGAGTCAAATTAAATCTGGTATTTCGCTATAATTCACTGCTTTAACAATGTATACTTGTTGCAACTAATGCGAAAACAAATCTAAACGCCTCAAGAACATTTGAGCACAATATTACTTTTAGAGCGATATACATACAGATTCTTGTGTACACACATATGTATGTATAGTATGCATGTATGTGTATGCAATCGGGTGCCATGATTTGTACATGAACATCTAAAATAGTCACGATTCCATGTTTGTGGTAATGTGCCAATATACATATGTATACGTATATATATGTATGTATATGCCGATGTATGTATATGTACGTACTTATTTATGCTCATGCACAAGTGAACATATTTGCGTGAGTGTATTTATTAAAGTTTGAAATGACAATACAGCCTCGAACGAATTTCAATTCGACAATGAGAAAACGCAGTGTGTGCGTGCATTTAAGCTGAAACAGGTAAATTCTACAAATTAGCTAAAGGCGTTAATTTCAAATCAAATATAAAATCAGCAGAAATAAATACAATGATGACGGCGGCAGCGATGACACAAAAAAGCAACCAAAGCACAATTTACGGCAGCAGCAGCAGCGGCAGAGGCAGCTGCAGCAGTGCCGGCGGCAGCGATGGCAACAGCTGGCAAATGGAGCGGAGATGTGGCGACGCAAACGGCGGCGGCAAGCAGAAACACAGACACAGTACAGTAATACAGGCAATAATTTTTTGCTAAAGCATTATGTTAAAGTCGCTTTGAATGGCTGGAGGGCGAACCGGTGTTACCAAAGTTAAAATGCCGCCAGCGATTAGGCCAAAGTAACAAAAACTCAGTGAGGCTCGCATCCAGTGAAGCGCTTAAATAAGTGAAAGACAGAGGTGGAGCTGTTAGGTAGCCACAAATAAACAAAATAAAGCGAGAGTCATCAGCAGTGCCCGAAAGCGATTGATGGTGGAAGGATAGGGACCGGGAGGGGGAAGTATCGGCGCATGCAAATTAAAAATTAAAATATCCACACCCCGCAGTTTACATACGGACACGAATGCTTAAGAAACACGAAATCAAAACGAATGTAAGGGAGATGCTTCTCCAGCGTTAAAGCGAAGAACCACACGAGTACCGAGTTAGTTAACGCAGTTTACTTTATTTGACTAAAAGTCTATTAAGTATATTGAATTGGAATTGAATTTTGCTTTCTTTGGATGTCGTGGATAAAAACTGAGATTCGGTTGTGCGAGCCATACAAATAATACAACTTAAATTTTTGTAATATAGTTGAAGAATTTGTAAACGTTGTTCAGGAGTGATGGGATTGCCAAACAATAATGAACAAAATGAACATAGTAGCTTGACGCGGCTTTAAAAAGGTAACTCTACTTGGATCACCCTGTTATTATGCAAGCAATATAGGCAATTATTTAGGATAGAACGTCTATATTCGACAAAATTCCGACTCTCGATGGAAATAATATCATTAATGCTATTTTCGCCGATGACAATTTTTAAAGTTGAGTAGGGCTCTTGAAGAACCACAGCCTAAATTTAAATTAATTGGCTGATGCAAATGTTGGAGGCTTGAAACTAATTAGAAACTTCAGCACGCAAACAACAACTTCGCTTTAGTGAAATTAATATACATATAGACTATGCAACTAAAAAAATATCCATATATTTATTTTCTCATGAGTTACTCACACCACTCAAATGAGAACTCTGCAATCTTATAACGATTACTGTAAAATTTCATCCAAATCTCATTTTTACTTTTGTTTTGACTTCGTGTGAAAGAGATCTGTTTCGCGGAGTTGAGCAAAATGGAAAAAAATAACACTATCTCTTGATGGTACGAATCTTGCTTTTGGAAATCAAATGGTAAGTCAACTAGTGCTTGGAGGATGTTTACGAAGACTCTTTACCCCTGTTGTTCCAAATACGTATTGACAGTTCACCGATTGAAGTGACCAGAGAACTTAATAGGCATCTTAAAAAACTTTATACATTATAGGTTTGTTCATTGCTGATAGAAACTGCAACTCTTTGGGCAAATCACATCAGTCTGTGACGCTGTTTAAGAGCATTTGATCGAGTTTCTGTATCGTTTCGTCTCCATCGATAAAAGACTGATCCACTAAGGCATATCAGAGAGCAAGGCACAATCGAAACAATGGACCTCACCCTGCGAACCAGCTCCATGAAACGTGATCTCCCATTTACCACAGACACATCGTTTTCTGGGAGTCACAAATTGTGATATACAAGGTCTGTCGCAAAAGAAACAGAACTTTTTAAATATAACTGTTTCTGGTGGCGCCACGTATTGGTGGGTATAAGAAATAAAACGTTTGATCGCTTGTTGACATTTTGTAAACATTTTAAGACAATTGGATAACTACAATCAATGTTATCGATCAAAAAGTGACAGCAGCTTTTGGTCATCGGTTGTAAAATGCAAAGAGCAAATATTAAATTTTGTTCTAAACTTGGGAAAACGTTTACTGAAACATTTCAAATGATGAAAAAAGTTTATGGTGATTAGTGCCTATCCCGTAGTAATGTGCATGATTCCAAAAAGGTCGTGAGAACCTCTGTGACGATCAGAAGTCGGTCGTCTTCAGAAGTCAAAAATAAAGACAATGTTGATTTGTTTTTACGATTTCGAGGGTATTGTACACCCAGATTTCGTCCCACCTGGCCAAACGATTAATGCTGTGTTTTAGCTTGGTGCTATGAAGCGTCTTTCGTCACGCATTCGTCATGATCGACCACAATACCTTGAGGTAGGGTCCTGGCGCCTGTTGCACGATAATGCGCCGTGTCATCGGTCGACGCTTGTCACTGATTTTTTGACAAAAAACTCCTTATTAACCATTAATCACTCACCCTACTCACCTGATCTGCCACCCTGTGATTTTTATCTATTTGGAAAACTTCATTTGCCCATGAAAGAACACTGGTTTCAGGACATTTCAGCTTTCCAAAAGGCGACGACCGATATTCTCAAGAGCATTCCGAAAAATGACCTTAAACACTCATTTGAAATGCTAATTGACCGGTTTAAACGCTGTATCGAAGCACAAGGAAACTACTTTGAATAAAAAAATATAACTTTTAAAAAATATAAATTTTTTGTTGTTTTCTTTAACAGTCCTGTTTCTTTAGCGACAGACCTTGTACATCGATTGGAGAGTGGTAACAAATACATTAAGCTCTACAATGCCTAATTAGTAAAGCATGATCTTTGATCATGACAATGTTCGTTCCCACGACAATCGAGTCTAAGTGATCCGGACGGACGTGGCTTTTATCCGGCCAAGGACTGTCAACTCGACAGACGTACATTTTCAGACAGGTTAGAAATAAATCGTAATTTTTCAAAAAAAATCCGTTTTAGTTTGTAGGTTTTATATGATTTTACCACCGTCGTACTCGCTTAAGATAGAAAAATTTATTGATAACAATTCTAAATTCCGCTAATAACATTAACTACTAAATGCTTTAATACATACATATGTAATTTATTTACAACGGTAGCTAGAAAGAAAAGGAGTACAGCTATGTTTCACGAGGGATTGAAGGAATCTATTTGGTGGTGGTATTGAGGAAAAGCTATCATGTGTCCCGTTACGCCATGTTTGACCTTTTATTACTTACGATCCGATCGCGGTTACAGCAACAACTATTCCTGCTATTGACGGCGTTATTAAACACAAATTACCGTTTTTAATGCAAGCCAAATTAAAAGCGCTCTTCAAACTTATGAACCATCGTCGAGGTAAAGGTGCTTTTGGCGACTAACACAGCATTGCGCGTCACAGAGCAATCTGGAGTGGGTAGCGGAGAAATAACCAAAACGCTGCTGATTAAAACGATTCCGGTTTACACGCAATCGCAGAGATGTCTGCGCGCTTTGACAACCAATCGCCACAGTGACAACGGGAATGTGGTATGTACATACATATGTAAGATAATATGCTAACACGACGATACACCGATTCAACTGAAGAATTATGTGCTCAAGCAGAATTCTGGCCGCTAGTCATTTTGGTTGACTCAATTTATGTTTTTTCCTGTTTTTGGACTGTGGCGTTATTTAGTACTGTTGGTGTTGTTAATGCTGTCATGCACACACACACACACAGGCAAACACAAGAATCTGTTTTGCGCTGAGGTCCTTTTCAAGAAATCATATTACAGCGTCGAAAGCAAGCAAGCCACGAAGGCAACAACAATAATTGTGAATAACGCTAAAGACTAACTGCCATTGTTGACGGTGAGGAACTGGTCCTAATGGCCCCCGGCAATTTTCTATATATTTTTAATTCTCATCCTTTTCGCATTTCACTAATGCGGTCTGAGGGGTTGCGACGAGTGCAGCGTAAAACGAAAGGAAAGCCACATACAAACGTATGGAGAGCAATACAGGAACCTTAAGCGTGGGGAGGGTTGCGAAGCAATAATGCAGCGTGCCCAACAACGGAAAGTATCAAACTGTCAGTTTTCGAAAAATTAAGCTTCGGGCACTTTCATACATTAAAAATTAATTCACACGTACAAATGCGAGTGAAACCGCATTATGATACACACACACACACATGCATGCCTGTGAGTGTGTTTGTGAGTGCCAGCAGCAGGAGCGGTGAATGCAAAACAAAAGCAAACAAGGCAAGGGGCAGCGTGGCACTTAGTTTATGAGGTAAATGTGAAATGTCACGCATTGACAGGTTTTTGAGATGTGTTTAAATATTTCTGACCCCAAACAAATTGCAACAATAGCAATAACAGCAGCAGCAGCAGCAATAAAAAAGCAGCCTTGCACAGCGGCCAAAGTGAAGCTTGTCCGAGCGGGTTATGTCCCCGAATGCGTTGCATACGTATCGGCTGCTGCAGCGGCAACGGTAAAGCAGAGGTGTATGACAAAACTACAACAAACAACAACAATAACATAAACAGTGCTGCAGTGCATGAAAACGTCAAAGCAACACAAAACTGTGTAAACCTTCGTGACTTGAACAAAATATGATTATCAATTCGGCCCGAGGCTGCATTCCTGCATTTCCATACGAAATGCACACTCAAATTGTTGTTGTCAAATATGGGCGAACATGCACACACACACCTAATCCCCGACTCGCTTCACACATATTAACATATTTATATATGTATATATATTATATTTATGTGTATGTATATACATATATTTATTTACCTAAATGCGACATATATTTAACACAGATCAAGCCACCTAATGAACGAGTGACTCAGTGAGTGAGTGGTTTGGAAATGAGTGAGAAGCAGAAATGACTCGCCAAAGGAGCGAACTCACGTGTTTGTATGTACATACTTATGTATATATGATGGTGTGCATAAAGAAACAAGAAAAAAAATTTGTAATTATTTCATGGTTGTGTGGTTAGTTAAAAGTTTTTGTTTTTGCTCTACGACTTTAAATGTTCTTGTAGCTTTATACCCCGCAAAGGGTAGATTAAGTTTGACAACATGTTTGTAACACCCAAAAGAAAAAGCAGGAGATCCTATGAAGTATATAGAATTAGTATCAGTATACAATACAAGTACTTTATGTATATAAGTTATCACTCTGACGAGCTGCGTCGATTTAGTCAAGTCCGTCTGTATATATGCGAACTAGTCCCTTGTTCTTGAGACATCAATCTGAAATTTTGGACACGTTATTTTCTAGATCTATCTTAGAAGTTGATCTTTTGTGGGAACCGCCGATATCGGACAACTATAGAATATATATAGCTGTCATACAAACCGACTGATCGAACTAAAGTCCATGTAAGGAGAACTTTTTGACAAGATATCTTCATCAAATTTGACACAGGTTATTGTCCAAGGCACTGGTGCAACCTCCGAAGAGATTGTTCAGATCGGATCACTATAGCATATAGCTGCCATACAAATTGACCAATAGAACTTAAGATTTTGTAAGGAATATTTTGTATTTGTAAAGGGTATTGCAGTTTCGGTGCTGCCGAAGTTAACCTTTTCCATTTTTTTTTCAATTGTTGCTATACGCTGTTGATAAGCGTGTTTTTGTTGTTTAAATTTTCAAGGCGTGTAAATATTTAAAGTTGATATGGAAAGTAGCCGGCGGACAGATTGTGTGGCATTTAAATGACCAAAATGTGGCAAAAGGCGAAGGCTCACACAAAATATAAACACACATTGTTGCATACATATAGTATGCATACCAAACTGTTTGTGCTCCTCACAGTTATGCTCACTTTTTCCCATTTTCTTTGCATGCGAGCTTTTTGTGAAAAGGTAAATATTGCAGTTTAGTTTTGTTGCCGCATAGTGGGGCACATGTAGCATAGTCGAGTGCAATATAACGATGTAAACTCGTCACTCATATCAAAAATGAATTGCTTGGTAATTAATGCAAGATTTGTAAGGAGAGCTTTTACACACTTTTCAACAGAAACTTAACAATTTTTAGCAAGTTGAACATACTAAATTTCTCACGATACATTCACTCATTTGTGCACCATTGCAGTCGAGATATTCTATTGTTTAGTATACTTCATTACAAGAAATTATGTTAAATATATTTTTTATTGAAGCTGAAAGCTTAAATCAGGAAATGAAATATAATGACAGTATTCCGATACTTGTCTTTTTTTGTTATGTGAATTTCAAACAATCTTTTCTATCTTTTCAATCTTCTACGCTGTACTATATTGCCCAGCAGTTGAATCGCAAATAAGTATATTTTCATGATTCTCCAAAGAGAAGAGATATCGTTTGCTAGATTCTTCGATTGTTTCCTTTAGAGTTAACAACTTTAGACTACGGTGGAGGACATCGTTTCTCACATAGAAAGGAGACCCCATTATTGTGCGCAGAAAGTTATTTTGGAAAGTTTGAATTACTATTAAATTTTAATTCGCTGCACTGCCCCAGATATGAAAACTATAGGTCCAGATCGGCCTAAATATTACCTTATAAATTACAAACTTATTCTTCAGACTGAGGCCGGATCTTGGCTTAAGGAGACAGCAAAGCTGCACTAACTTTAATCTTAGCTGAGTTCTTTTCATTTTTACGTGATTTTTCAAAGTGCGCCTCTTATCAAGTGTAATCCCCAAATATTTTGCGCATGTGTTTGTTAATAACAACTGACCATTTAAAGCCACTTGAGGGCAATTTTTGTGCTTAAGGGTAAATACTACTTGTATAGACTTTTCAGTGTTGGTGTTGGTGTTAATGTTCCATTTGGTGAGCCACGGTTCTAGTGCATTCAATTGCATCTGCAGTTTTCTGGAAGCAGTAGTAAAGTAACCACTTGACGCTAATCAGTATCATCAGCATAGTTTACCGTCATTGTGGAGCCAGAGTTGATCACTGGAAGGTTTGTTGTATAAAAGAGCGAGCACACGACTTTGGGGTACGCCAGAACGTCCGATCGTGCAAGTAAGACTTTACCAGCAAATAATAAGTCCTTGGTAGTTTTTCTTTTAATTTTAATAATAGGCCTAGATGCCAGATTTTGTCAAATGCTTGGCGGACGTCACGTAACACGGCAGAGCAGTATTTATTATTTTCCTATACTTGTCTTACAATCTTTTCGATTACTAATTTTATAATACGGGATTTCTAATAGGACAGAAATTAATCTCTATAAAACTAATGAAAATATTTTGCTTCATAAAAGGAATCTTCTGCCGTTTAAGTTTCTTTGCCTGTTTGTTAACGGGGTCAGGCCCTAAACGTTATTATACATATACTGTCTTGATCTGTAAGCAAGTAGTGTTAGAGCCTTTTAGTCTGGGTGGTATCACAATAGGCCTGCTGAACTAGTAGTGTCGTCAGACATCCTCCAGCCTACCCACCTATCTGCCCTGCCATTATATTTGAAAGATGTTTTCAGGCAAATAACTGTCAGGGCAGATTCGAATAAATTCCAAACCATGCAACAATTGCATCATCAAAACTAGCTTTATTGTTTTTATTTTCAAAATATTTCCTACTATAAATATAAACTTTTCCATGCAGTTGAACCAATTATCGAAGCGTTTTTGCCTCTCTGATTGTGCTATCTTCAAAACATGTGTTCTGCAAGCATCAACCACCTATTTAAAACGCAGTCACTCGGTGCTAAGTCAGGATTTTACCGTGGATTACTGATCACATCCATGCTTTAAGTGCTCAAATAAATAATACGAAGGGTGATCCGTCTTCGGCGGTTGGTTTTCCTAATTTCTTGAAAGGCAACTGGCAAACAAATGTACCGTCAGACTTTACCTTTCTGCGTTGTTCTATTGGGATGGTTGCGATATGTTCAGTTTTACCAAAAAAGTGCTTAGTGCGCGAACAACTTTTGTTGGATTCGGCTCATCTCGAAACGCCCATACAGTCGACCGCCCTTTACTTCCGGACTCATACGCGTAAATCCACATCAAAAACATGTTTCGAAGCATCACTATAGTATTTGTTAATATTTATCTCAACCAGTTGACACGAGCGTTTTGGTAGAGCGATCGAAAAATTTTTGGGGAGGATGCAACGTCAAAAAAGTTTTCTACAATTAAATGTTCATTCAATATTGAATGTATCCTAGCCGCATTAATGCCTATAGCTGTTTTAATCTCAAGATAGGCCACACGACGATCTATAAATAATTTGTGCAGAGCTTCAGTAGTTTCCGGAACAATAACTGATGTTGGACGACCTTAAAGAAATTCATCTTGAACCAGCCTATCGATAAACACTGGTCCTTAAGGGGTTAGGGGTAGTCAGAGGCACGAAAAAATGAGAATTTTCAGTATTTTTGTTTTTTTGCTATTAAATCGTGTTATTTTACAAAAGTAGTATTATAGAATGTGTTGATTTGCAGTCACGAAAATTTCAAAAAAAAATTTAATTTCCAAAGTTAAAGTTGTTTGTGTTGGCCCAGTTCCAAAAAAAGGTACTTGCGGTGACAACCATAAGTCCTTGGAGATTCATCTAAAATCAATTGGACCAAAAAAATTAGTTTTATAAATAGATAAACTCGGGCCTGATCGAAGAATTTTTTTTTCAAAAATTAACAAAATGGCGGCCTCAGGAGTTTTTTGTCAACATTTTTGGGAAAAAATCAACAGTTAATTGGTCTTAAAAAATCGAAAATTTTGAAAAAAAATCGAAATTTTTGAAAAAAAATCCTTCAATCAGGCCCGAGTTTATTATGTATTATAAAAGCTGTATAAATTTCATTAAAATCTACTGAGCGGTTTTCGAGTTACAGTTGTCACCAGTCCAAAAAAACACAGTTTTGAGAAAAACGCGCTTAAAGTTTCACACTAGCGCTTTGAAGTGCCCGAGCTCTCTTTGTTATTTCTCGAATAACTCAAAAGCTAATCATCGGATCAACGTGAAATTTTCAGAGAATGTATTTAAGATATTACACTTAACAAAAATCCAAAAAAAACAAAAAATATTGAAAATTCTGACTATCCCTCACCCCTTAAAGCTTCATCGCCAAAAGTTGTATTAAGTTCATCGAGGTACTGTTGCGGCAAAGAATAATAGCGCGAAAGTCCTTGCAATTTAATTTAATTTTTTTGTCGAAGAAAATTATCAAAGTTGAAAGTGAACAACTCAAAAAGAACATAAAAATACCAAACTTTACCATAAATTTGAGAGATGCCAGATTGCAACACCAGCGTTGCCAAATCCCGAAATATAGAAGGCAACCTACGTAACCCAACAAAAAATATTTTAGTGTTGTTAAATCGCACGAGCTTGGTGGCCATGCCACAGGTTTCAACCGAAGTTGGTTTTTCCTTCCTTAGAAAGAGAAATATCTTATTTATTTCGACTTTTCCTCTTGCTACTCCCGCATATATGTGTGTATGTATTATTTACATGTTATTTGGATCTATTGTATGGTAAATATATGTATAAGTATATATGTATGTAATATAGTTAGGTATAACGAATCATGTATACTTGCGCAAGTGAATACAGTTTTCGATTTTCATAACTTTATGAAAGCACGCTTTCATTGCTCTGGGTGCATTCTCTAAAAATTATTTGCGCCAACGTCAACAACAAAAATTTTAAAATATGCCCGACGGTTGCGCGGTGGCGTTCGCTATTACTTTTGCGCTGCAATTAAAAAAGGAATATTTTTAATTCTGATTACATCAAAAGAGGCCCTACAGCCGAACGAGCGCCTAAAAAATTCCAATAACAATGTTTAGCAAGTTCCGTTTTTCCGCATATGCACATACAGCCAACAGTTAGTATGGGTGTATGTGTCTGCCAACGTCATCATGTCAATATTGTAAGGACTAAAGGCGAATTGCATACCAAAGTTCATATGATTATGTGTGCGCACAATCTGAAACACTGCATGCTGGACCTCGACCGCCGAACGGCGCTGTGACGGTGTAGTCGAACGGATCGACGCCGCGGGTGAAAAGTCGACCAAAAAGCCTGTAATTCGTAAAATCAAAATGTCAAAATTTGCGAGCAATGTCAGAGCGTAATAACAATTGCGAAGTTATAGTAAGTGCACATACACACATGCACACACATGCGTGCACGTGAATACTTTTAGCTGTGTAGTCGCGTGTAAAAGAGGGCGGCAAATGTATTAGTGAGCTGGCAGAATCGACACTGCAGGCGTTAAATCTACTATATATGCATATGTAAACGTATATATATGTATATGTATATATGTATATGCAGATATATATACGTATGTATGCAATATTATATATATATATACATATACATATATATATATATAAGTATATGAATTATGTGCAGACGTTGGTTTGTGCGCAATTAAAATATCCCGGCCGCGGGGCGGACGCATCAACGGCGATAGCACCGACAGCTATAATAATACAATAACAAGAACAATGGCAACAGTCAGAAGTAACAATGACAAAATATAAGCATTTGTGCTCATTTACATATATGTATGTATGTGCACGTGTATGCATGCGTGTGTTAAAGCTAAAGCTGTCTATGCGCGCACATGTGTGTGAGCGCGTGTTAGTCCAAGTTAAATGGCAGAAGAGTTGAGTGGAGCGTTGAAATGTGGCTGATAAAGCCAAAACAACCGCAATAATTAAGAACATATCAGCGCGCCATAACTGCCATACATACATACAAGTACATACGAAGAGAACAATAGTGGCTGAGATGTCATGACAAATGACATTACATAACATATAGGCACATGAATGCATACCGGGCTGAAACTAATGGACTTACCCTAGCGCAGAGCAAAACTGAAGCCGTACATATTACTGGCAGGAAGACCCATGATGCTGCTACCTTCAGCATAAAAGGTGTTAGTATAAATACATAACCAGTTCTTTAATACTTGGGATATGGTTTTTGATAATTTCGTCTATCTTAGAACCAGCATTAACACCAACAACAACGTCAGAATCGAAATCCAATGCAGAACAACTCTTGCCAACAGGTGTCACTTTGGACTGAGTAGGCAATTAGGAAGTAAAGTCTTTTTTCGACGAACAAATATCAAACTCTACAAGCCACTTATTATTCCCGTCCTGCTAAATGGTGCAGAGGCATGGACGATAACAACATCTGATGAGTCGACATTACGAGTGTTCTGGAGAGAGGTCCTTTGCGCATAGCGCATTCGATGGAACGATTAGCTGTACGAGATATACGACGACATTGACATAGTTCAACGAATTAAGAGACAGCGGCTACGCTGGTGAGGTCATGTCGTCCGAATGGACGAAAACACTCCAGCTCTGAGAGTATTCGACATAATACCCATCGGGGGAAGTAGAGGAAGAGGAAGATATCCACTTCGTTGGAAAAACCAGATGAAGAAGAACCTGTCTACACTTGGAATATCTAATTGGCGCGTAAGCGGAGTCTATGCCAATAAGAAGAAGAATATATGTTTCTGACGCAAGAATGTCCTTGAGAGAGCACTTGACCGACGTACAGTATTGGGAGATGCTGTTTTTGTAATCGATAGTTTAAACTCATTATATCTTTTACCGCAATATGTAAAGAAGTCGGTTATGGACGTACCACTGAAAACCCTAAAAGAAAGTGCTCGAAATGAGTCGGTGAATGGCTGGTTAGGATTAAGTAAACATCTACCTCGCCATGTGGTCTCGCGTGTTTGCATCGTTTGAAATATACTTTATAATAGCCATGTCCTGTGAGAATTTGGGTTTAGTTTAGCCTACAGCGCTATGTGGTCTTCTTTGCCATGATTTAATATTGGGTCTTAGTCGAAATGATCGTTGGCAAATGCGACAGAATATTCGATTAAGAGTGTAAGGTGTACGCTGTTCCGCTGTGAGCAATACGAGCAAGAAAGTCGATATCTAAAGGATACATTTGGTATAGACTCCATCCCGGAATAGTTAGTAAACCTAATTAGTAAACTTTGAATCTGAAGATAAATGCAGTGCGGACTCTAAAACTGTCGCAAAAATGTGAAAACACAAAGAGCCCCAGAACAGCAACGAAGAGAAATCTAAAATTAAACACACCGCTGGAAGAGAACCCAACAAACGCAACCAAAATGTCTAAGACAAATATTGGGCGTGGCGGGTTCAGATACCAACAGAGAGTTGAGTAATTTACGGTGGTACCTGAATATCGGTGCAAGACGGTAGGAGATTTATTTTGGATTAAAGCTCCACAATGACATGGTGTTCAGGCTTTCGTTGCTTCCGTCTCATAAAATTGAGCCCTAATTTCGCCGGGTTAGACATGACAGCCCGCACAAGATAAGACAGTAGAAATGCAAAAGCCGTGGATTTTTGCTCCAATTTAGAAAATTTGCTTTCAGCGAGTGTACTCTGGGTATGTATGCGCTTAGCTACCCCAGTTCCCAAGTCACGTGCATGGCTGGTCACTTGAGCAACAAAACCTGCTAGTTTTCAAATGAAGTTAACACTCGCTAAAGGCTTCTAATAAGTAGAGATTATTTTTTAAACGACTTTAACGACCCAATGAACGGGCTTTTTAGAGGACAACGGCTCTGTCAACTCGGCTGAATACTTTAAAAAATTTTGGAACTGTTTTCTATCGCTGCGACAGCAATGTCCTCATGACTATTTCCATTTACTGTGCCAAAAAATTGTAATTCAATCTGTTAAAACTATCACTTCTCTTATGATTTTTCTTAATCAGCTAAGCAAATTTGTAATCGAACGAAAAAATACGAAGCTTTGATATTCTGAACTTCAACAGATGCAGTTTTAAATAAAACATAATATTTACAAAAGTATGAATTTGTGAACGAACCTACAGGTGTAGATGTGCATATATGTAGGTACTTGTATGTATGCGTGTAGTGATTTGATATGAGAAAGTATGACTGTATTTTTAGTCTCTTACTAAAATCACTTTTGGCGTTTATGTTAAAAAATGAAATATTTGTCGTTTGTAGTTTGATTGGAAAGAATTGGATTTTAGAAATTTTTTATTCGATAAAATGTATTGTTGGTATATTTTAGGTATGCTGCTAATTCTTATGTATGAATGTATTTAAAGAGGCCCTTGAATATAGCCAAATTTTATAGTAGTAATAAATTTTCTAAACCACAACCCTATTGACACTACAAGAGGTGAGAGACGTCAAAGTTCATATGGCTCTATAAACTCTTAAATAATAAATTCGATACAACTGTATTCGAAGGAATCATAAGATTAATTTAGGTCTCAATCTTCATCTCAGGCGTTACTAGTTGAGGAAGCGAAATCGAAGGTCTAATATGTTATAGAGGCATTTTTCGCTTAGTTATGGTCCTTTATTGGTTTTGTTTAATGCCGTTTTGTGTGCATGATAGTAGTCCGATTCCGCCCATCTTCAATACCGACCTCCGTTAGGTGCCAGGAAATATGAGTACCGAGTTTCACTCGAAATCAACTCATCTTTTCATTCTGTTCATTTAAATACTATCAACAACACTATCACCCATCTAGATCATGTTCAGCACGTTGTGATAAAAAACAAGTAAGGAAGAGCTAAGTTCGGGTGTCACCGAACATTTTATACTCTCGCATGGTAAAGTGATAATCGAGATTTCATTATTCGTCATTTAAATATTTTTCAAATACCGTATTTTTGTAAAGTTTTATTCCGCTATCATCATTGGTTCCTAATGTTTATACTCGTATTATACAGAGAAGGCATCAGATGGAATTCAAAATAGCTTTATATTAGAAGAAGGCGTGGTTGTGAACCGATTTCACCCATATTTCGTACATGTCATCAGGGTGCTAAGAAAACATTATATACCGAATTTCATTGAAATCGGTCTAGTAGTTCCTGAGATATGGTTCTTGGCCCATAAGTAGGCGGCGCCACGCCCATTTTCAATTTTTAAAAAAAGCCTGGATGCAGCTTCCTTCTGCCACTTCTTCCGTAAAATTTAGTGTTTCTGACGTTTTTTATGAGTCGGTTAACGCACTTTTAGTGATTTTCAACATAACCTTTGTATGGGAGGTGGGCGTGGTTATTATCCGATTTCTTCCATTTTTGAACTGTATATGGAAATGCCTTAAAAAAACGGCTCTGTAGAGTTTGGTTGACATAGCTATAGTAGTTTCCGAGATATGTACAACAAACTTAGTAGGGGGTGGTGCCACGCCCACTTTTACAAAACAATTGGGTCCAAATATGCCCCTCCCTAATGCGATCCTTTGTGCCAAATTTCACTTTAATATCTTTATTTATGGCTTAGTTATGACACTTTATAGGTTTTCGGTTTCCGCCATTTTGTGGGCGTGGCAATGGGCCGATTTTGCCCATCTTCGAACTTAACCTTCTTATGGAGCCAAGGAATACGTGTACCAAGTTTCATCATGATATCTCAATTTTTACTCAAGTTACAGCTTGCACGGACGGACGGACAGACGGACGGACGGACGGACAGACGGACGGACAGACAGACATCCGGATTTCGACTCTACTCGTCGCCCTGATCACTTTGGTATATATAACCCTATATCTGACTCTTTTAGTTTTAGGACTTACAAACAACCGTTATGTGAACAAAACTATAATACTCTCGTTAGCAACATTGTTGCGAGAGTATAAATATAGCAGTTGTAACGGAGAGTGTACACGAAGACCGTGGAGCGTCGATTCGGCGCCCAAGAAGATCTGATGTGTCCGAGCTACACTTTGTTTAGCGGTGCAGCCTTTTTTCTTTTCGTTGCATTTGGGGTGAAGAGCAACCTGAAAAGATTCAAGAACTGCCATTTCGTTCACAAAAAATAACGATTAGTTTGGGTGCCGGTGGAACCATTGGTTCATATTTCTTCAAAATTGATGCCGGTGAGAACGTAACCGCCAATGCCGACCCTTATCGCGACATGATAACCGACTATTTGATGCCTGAAGTTCAAACTCGTGATCTCGGCGACATTTGGTTTCAACAATGGGTTTATTGAGAGAACACTTCGGTGAGCAGATAATCTGACGTTTTGTGCCAGTCGATTAGCTGCAAAGCAAAAACAATTTTTTAGAATGACAATAAACATTCCCACATTCCCATTAAATCTGAAGTTTCTGTGTTTTGTTTTTTGTAAAGAAGGGAACCTTAAATTAGATAACCCTTTTTATAGTACTCGTATACTTCCATATCTATCTTGATCATTTTTAGGCGATATAAACCACCATTAGGTGAACAAATTATTATACTCTGTAGCACCATGTTGCATAGCTCCTTTAAGGTATGATATCACACGAATGCTTGAAAGCGGTCTATCAGTTTTTAAGTCCGCAGATATCAAATATGTGGACCACAGTTCTTATAGCTGACTTTCAATCGAAAATATAGGTACATTTCGGAGATTATGTATTAAAATTCATAGCGGATATTCTTCTTATAACAGCGTGATCATAAATAAAAAATGGATCAATGGGTCCAGCGAGGCAAATTGTTGAGCCAATAACCCTACTACTTGTATACTACATATCTTTTATCATCTCTATTATTCTTACCGACATTAATAACGCGGCTTTTTTATCTTAAATATCTGCCAACTTATTGGAAAACTGCTGAAGGTATCATGATTCCAAAGCGAGGAAAACCAGGATATGATGTATCTTCTAACAGGCCCATATCACTTCTACCGATAAAATCGAAGCTTTTTGAGAAAGTTCTCATAAAACGTCTCAATAAAATCATAAAACGAAAAAGCATAATTCCAGCGCATCAGTTTGGCGTCGAGCCAACTATTCTACGATTGATCAAATCCACAGGATTACACACATTATTGAAAAAGCCTTTGAGGAAAAAAAATTCTGTTCTGCCGTGTTTTTGAGTGTTGCAAAAGCGTTCGATAAAGTTTGTCACAAAGGATTGTTTTCGAAACTGAAACTGATTTTACCGAAACAGCATTATGACATCATAAAATCGTATTTATCAGATCGCTACTCTCGCGTTAAACAAGGAGACAAATGTTCTATCCTTAGGGAAATAAAAGCAGGAGTTCCACAATGTAGTGTGTTGGACCCTCTTCTTTATATTCTATGTATTCACGCACGACCTGCCAGTAGACGGCAATCATACAACAGCAACATTTGCAGATGATACCGTGTTGCTTGCTGTTGGTAGTAGTGAACACGAGTCCACTACTAATCTCCAAAAAGCTGTGAATAAAGTCCTACAATGGGCAAAGAAATGGCAGCAATTCATAGACGGTGCACGACTACCATACTTTAATTCCGCTAAATACTTAGGAATGACGCTTGACTCAAAGCTACGGTGGAAAGTTCACGTAAAAAACAAACGTAAGGAGCTGGGCATCAGACTGAGAAATTATAATTGGTTAATCGGTAACAAATCTGTGTTATCCATCGAAAATAAGTTAGTTATCTATAAGCAAATACTCCGACCTATACGAGTATGGAGCTATGGTGCACAACTCTGGGGATGACTTAACGAAAACAATAAAAAAGTCATCCAACAAACAACAACATTTCAAAACAAAGTACTAAGGCTAATTGTCAAAGCGCCTTGGTAGTGTAGATGTGCTGATATAGAGCGTGATCTAGGCGTGAACTCGGTTAGCGCAGAAATGTTTCATCATACAAATACCCAATCTATTAAATTTACTTTTTGATTGATATCATGCATTTAAGCTAATTAGTTTTATTAAATTATAATTATCTCGGATACGACGCAAAATGTGGTAATGAAGCTAGTAAGTCCATGAGTCTTTTAGGCATCTGTTGAATACAATATGAGCTTTTGCGCAACAGTTTTCAAGAGAAAATTTTCCAACACCTGAACGTGTTTTCCGGCTTTGATCGTTAGAGACTATACACTACTACTATATACTATTCGGTTACACTCGAACTTAGCTTTTCCTTACATGATAATATTGCATGTAGAAAAAAACTTAATTAATTGAGGACGGCAATTACTTATTAAATTATCAATAACATGTCAATTGGCTTAAATTGTTGTACTTTTAAAACTCCATTTGAACTCACTATTGTTGTTCATCATCGTTGACATTCAGCAAAAGGGCCAGTACACTGTAGGCATTATTCATGGCCTGAAAGGGTACACATATTAAAAATTAATGCTTTAATTAAATTTTGAAGGTTTTTGAAAACTTGCCTTCGAAAAGATTGGTATGCCGATTTCGAAAAATCTGCCAGCACATAACACTACTGGCTTCTTCAAAGACTCCATATACACGTAAATTAGACGTCGATTGACCGCAGACATGGCAGTCCAATCGCAGCTGTAGAGGTGAATGCCCAGCTTCTCAGATTCCACAGTCAGTTCATTGCCATAGTAACAGGGTAGAAACATTTCCATAGATATAATTAGTGCGTATTGTAACATGGCTAAAAAGTGAGCGGGATTTTCGCTGAAGTGTGCCTGAGAATATAAAATTACTATTGCAAAAAATGCATTTCTTTGACTATATCATTTTCGGTTTTTACATTTTGCATATTGTAGATTATGAAACAAAGGATTAGGAAAGTGAGCATTATCTGTGATAACAAGCCTAGTGATATGACCTCCTCACACTTTAAAGCCAATCTGAAATGAAAATAAGGGAAATCATCTGCTTTAATAGTCAGTGTATTCATTGACTCACTCCTTCACACGCTGATGCATTTTAATGTTATTGAGCAATTCTGTGGTGATCGCGTCTTCCGTACCGGCATTTTCCAACCGCTCCAAGCGCATGCTGATTACCCGGAAACAAAGTGTTAAATGCAAAAGCAAATAAGCTTGAAATAAGTCGATCGTAATGTTGCACGAACAAGTGAACGGCATCGCAATACACTCATAACAGTAAATGCCCCAAAAATAAGTATCGCGCCAATCATAAGGCAACCACAAGGCATACGGCAGTTCTTTGGCGCCCATTAATGCCGCCGCAAGTAGAGCACAGAATGCCGAGTTCAATCCCGTACCCATATAGATCATCGTCAGTTTGTGGAAATTTTTTTGTGATTTTTGCCACATCTGCTCTTCGGCGCTCGTGCGTAATGCGAATATTTCACTGTTCTCCAATTCATCCACTAATTCGGCTGTCTGTTGTGCATAGTACCAGGCATTGAGTACTTTGCAAATAATGGCCATTTCAACGAGCATGTACTTTAGCACATCTATGGCGTAGTCCAGACTTTCACTGTAAATTACTTCTAAGACCATGAGGGATCCAAAGGTAAATGTAATCATAGTATGCATGAATAGCTGGTAATATCGATAATGTCGCTTAAACCAGGTACTATCTCCTCCTTGCCACAAGCCCAAAAAGGTAAGTATGGGCTCCAAAGTGCGAAAGTTTGCCAATTTATTGATAGCCATTGCTGAGGCTAACAAATCCTGACGATTGTATAAGTGACTGCACTTCGTCGAACAGAGCTGAGACCTTTTATATGTATACATTCCCTCAGCCCTAATATTGGGGGCGTGTGGTAAATCAAAAATTGAATATGACTTAATGACTTAATAATAGGGGAAGTTTTGAAAGCTTCTTTCAATTAAAAGGCGATTATGGAGAGTGCTTCAAATTGCTTGCACTCGTATTTGTAACAAATCCATATAATTCTTTCATAACTGTTATACAGCTAGCTATTAAGGAACTTAAAGAAAATGGCTCAAAATTAATTACTTTTCACGTTGGTCGAGCTTGTTTTTCTTAAGCAAATATTGAATGGATGTGTTAGAGATAGCTTTTGACTAATTTTGGGTTGACAGTGCCGAAAATGACAGCAAAAATTTCCCAACACGTAGAATTTTTTTGCTGCAGTCAACGCGTGTGGAGGTGAATGCACCACCAATTACTAAAATGACAAAAATAATCGCAAAATATTCGAACTTAAATACGTCATCAGAACACCTCAAATACCTCACAGACCTCTAAGCACATTACTCGCAAATTTTTTCTTCAGATTTGTTCAGTAGTGGTATAATGTGTCACAATTTACACATAACGGTTTGAATAATTTTTGGTTTAAGTTATTTCCATTAAATCCTCTGGAAACTATTTAAAAGTTGTTTTGCCTATGTGGCAAATCCGGGTTCACAATACTTGAGATAATTCAGGGTTTTCCAAGAAGAGTGTTATGATTTCTTAGAAAAATACGCTAATTGTTAAGGAAATTCAAATGATTTTTATTTAATGTGAATTACAATCGATACAATTAAGTTCTTAATATAACATTCTTCAAATGGCCTCTACGGCTACTTTTGTAGGAACGAATTCGATGAACCCAATTTTCGAGCACTTTTTGCACTAAATCAAGTCGTATGCCATGAATAGCACATTCAATATTAACTTCTAAAGCTAGAACAGAAACTGATTTATTGCTTAAGACTAATGACTTCAAATAGCCCTCCAAGAAGTAGTCTAATGATGTTAGATCACAAATTCTTGCGGGCCATTCAATGTCACATTTCCTTCAAATATTCGAATCTTCAAACTTTTATCACAGACTCCTTTGTTGAACGTGCTATGTGGAAAGCTCCGTCTTGTTGAAACTAGACTTTGTCGACATCAATTTTTTCCAAATGCGTCCAAAAAAAGTTTGTTTTCATCTATCTATACCGCACTCCATTAACAGTAACGGTATCACTAGCTTCATTTCGAAAGAAGTACGAACCGTTGGTGGAATCAGCAGTCCAACAGCTTCAGTTCTTAAGTGGGAGTCATTTTATACGGATGCAAGCCTAAACCTCAACCTCAAAGCTCAACTGCGCTAGGTTGAGGTATGAGACAGTCCCAATTCTTGAGAACAGCTTGAAATCGACAAACACGCTCTTCAGTAACAATTGCCTGAACGGCATCAATGTTTTCGTTTCTTCGAGTTTTACTTCGAGAGTTCTTACTCTTATTAACACTTAAACATTATGAAAAGAGAATGTACAGGGTCCGGTACTCGAAGTGTAACCCATTAAAAAAGCCATTAATTCGGTTTGGAAATTTATTTTTATTTATTTTAAAATACAAAATGCGTGAAAATAATTATAAATTCAGGACCAATTCACTTTTGCTCGATATGACCACCTTTTGCCTTAACTATGGCCTAGAGACGGTCAAAAAACGAATCGCAAGCTGCCCGAATGAGACTTGCCGGTATTTTGGCCCACTCACGGACAATGACTTTCTTCATCATCTCGGGGCTGGTGTATTTTTTACTTCGGACCTAGCTCTCCAAAACAGCCCAGAGAAAATAATCCATTGGATTCGCATTTGGTTGTTTTTCAGCCATTCTTGGTTCACTCGCGCTTTGTGAGACGGTGCTGAGTCTTGTTAAATCGTCCATGGTTTGCGACCGAAATGTTTGTTTGCCCACGGCTTCAAAGCAGCCTCCAGAACACTTTCCCGATAATATGTCGCATTTACTTTGACGCCAGGTTCGATGAAAACAATTGGAGAGCGCCCATCTGCGGTGACAGCGGCCCAAACCATTATTTGTGGCGGGTGCTGCCTCCTGGTGGCCAACCGATGACATAGATTATCGTATGAACGGTCGGTCAAGTAAACCCTGCCGTTTTGAGAGTTTACGAATTGCTCAATTAGAAACATTTTTTCGTCAGAAAACACAATGTTCCGAGCTCAAGTTTTACTTGTTGCTGCTTCGGTGTGAGATCGTGGGCCTTTTGGAACTTGTAAGGCTTGACCTTCAGCTCATTTTTCAATACGCGACGGATGCTGCGGTCGGATATTTTTAGTTCTTTAGCCATTTGATTGGCACTTCGTCGTGGATTTTGCTCAAGTCGCTTCTTCCCTTTCCGAACCATCTCACGTGGCATTGCAGTCTTTTGATGATCACTTCCATGGCGTTTTGCGATGCTATCAGTATCATTGTAACGAGTGATGGTGCGATAAACAAAAAATGTATTCACATTAAGGTGTTTGAGCTCACGAACAATTGCTGGCTGTGATTTTCTAGCTAAATATAAACCAGTCACACTATTACGTTTGAGTTCCATCGCTGATCCCTTTTGCGTTCACTTTTGGCAAATTTATAAACAGCTGATTCCTGTGCGACAGCTGCGCTAACGGTCTGAAGTCGGTTACACTTCGGACCCTGTATACTCCGAATTTTCAACTATTCGAGGAATAGCGAGCAGAGGTGGACGATTATTATGATCATAAGATGACAAAAGCGCACAAAAAGTTGCAATTGGGGAGCGATTATTTTGATAATAATTGAATTGAATTGAATAATTTGTTAACTTGGTTCTTACGTACATATACATATCTTTCTAGAATGAAATTGTAAACCTGACTGAATATAAGGGAAACAGAAATTACAGATCATGACATATTAAAAATGGCCTAAACGACACTTAGAAATCATATCATTGCTATTGAAAACCCGGTATATTAAAAGAGGTTAGGTGCAATTGGAACACGTCTCCATAAATGAGAGATATAACTTAGAATTATTCGTTTATCACTGACACTTTGCTTATATCTGAAAATATTTTTAATGTTATTTATTAATATTGGTTGAATGGACTTCAATTTCGCTGGATTGTTGGGTATTAATATCAAATGACCTTAAAAAATTTCAATTTTTTAAAGCTGGCATGATAAAAGTTATGTGTGTATACTATTTCCAATTTCTAATATCGATATCTTACTCCATATTATGAATATGATCCCGGTAGAATTATGACGATGTAAGTCATAAATACATATTCTCTCTCTGAATCGTGTTTGAAGCCACATAAATATACTTAAATCAAACGCTTTCTAGGAACTTTTAAAATAATGTCGTGATAACTTTTTATTCAAAGAAATGCGCTTGAAGTTTAGGTTTTACCGAGGCCAAGACCTTTTGAAAAAAAATGTTGGATGTTATACGGAATCGAGGACGAACCAAAGACCTTCGCGATTAATCGAAAGGCTTATGTTATCGTTGTTTGGAACAATTAAAGGCTTGGCTATTATTTTCGGGCTTATTATGAAGTAATATTTTAATGCACCTTAATTTTACGAGACGACCATGTAAGCATAATGGAAAGCAATCACCTTGCATAGAGCCTAATGCAGGTCTGCTCGATTTATTGCTAAGCTTCACTGTTGGCAAGAAAATGTGCCTGCATATTTCAATGAAACCTTACACATGTTAAAATTGGCCGGTATAAAGTATTGAAATGTCAAAAACCCTTACATTCGGCTATTTGGGCTTCGAACGAAGGCTAGAGAAAATGTTTCCAAGAAAGTGAGTAGTACTCTGACCAATATATTCGGCATAAAATCCACTAATTTAACAAAATAATTACATATGTATATGAATTGTAGTAAATAGGGTTGAAGCTGTTCATGAACAGATTTCATTCTTAGGCATCAACGGTATATCTAGTATTATTGTATATTCACTTCATTTTGTTAAAACATCTTAGATATTAGATAGTACATTATAAAGCTAAATCAAAGAAAGATTCTAATCCTTATATTAGGTATATTTCCGAGCTAGAAGAAGTATTGATCCATTTTTTTTTATTTTACTGAAAAGCTTGATTTTTGAACTTCCAAAAATTCAGTTTTTCAACCCAAAACAAAAACTTACTTTTCAGATGAAAGTTGCTTTTTCAAATATGAGATATTTAATGACATGTGAGATGATCTGTGACAGTGGAGCATGTGTACCGAGTTTGATCAAAATTACCCAACTTTACTCCAGTCATCGCTGGTACGGACATCCGGTATTCAATGGAACTCCTCATCCTGATAAATTTGATATACATTAATCTATAATACTAAATATCTATATCGATTACTTAGGTGTTACAAACAGCTGTTAAGTGAACTAAACTATTTTGACTTGTGCAACATGTTGCCAGAGTATAACAAAAACTAATACTCGTAAACTTCATTGAAGCAAGGGGTGATGGATTGACGTTATATAAGTGATATGTATAATCCGTTTATGTGTGTGTGCTGTATTTGCATAAAAGTCTATATGTACATACATATTTGTGGTATATATGATGATAATGAATATCTCGTTGGCTTTAGAGCCGACTGCTAACTGCAGGCCACTTTGTAGGGTATGATTCGAAAATAATTGCTCCGCTGATGACGGTTGTCTGGATGATAATGTCGGTGTTCGTTTGCGCTGCAGCTCATACAGAAATACAATCGGCAATAATGATGTTGGCGCTGGATGCAGTTGATGACGAAAAAGAATAGAATTAAAGCCCAGCGGCTAACAATTTTAATATGGAGGTATACTTAGACAAGCGGGCGCTTAGCGATAAGTGAGGAGGGCGGCCAGGTAGCCGGCACGGGGTGCGGGCCGTGGCAGAGATGATCACAATTTCACAGCTGTATAAAACGACAACACCGCAAGCTATGTATAATAACAACAAGAAAGCTGCAGCAGCATTGATAGAAATAACCAGCGCAATGACAAAATAGCAACAACACAAATAGAAGCAGAAACACACAACTGTGGCAGGCAGCAAAAGCAATAGCTATAACAAAGGCATTGGCAACATTTTTCAGCCGCCGGCGATTCAAAGAAAAACTTGTGATAAATTAACCGCGAGCAATATTTCGAAACAAATATGCCAGCGGCGATTCAGCTGTAATTAGTGTAGCGTCTCAATCGGCTGTAGGGTTGGCGCCGGAATGGGCGGGTCTTTGTGAGGTAGCGCGTGCAGGGTGCGTGTGTGTGGCACCGTGTGAGAGTGGCGGAAGAAGCGGCTGGGACAAGGGCCTTCAATGAGACAGCAGTACCGCTTTGAGGGAAATGAGAGCGTCAATGCAACAGGGCGACCGTAGAGAGGCGGTGATGCTTTTGCTGACGCCGTCGTCGTCGTCTCTGTCGCTGTCGCCGACATTAAGCCCGCAAGAGATACGAGCCTGCTACATGCAACATGCAAATTTGCGACTATCGCAGCAGTTAGGTGCCAAGTCGTCGTTTGGTAGTCGCGCCGGGCGACTGAAGGAATGCATTCAGACGTACGACATCGAAGCCCGAAGTTATGCAAAGGCGTCGTGCTTGAAAAACTCGCAAGCAATCCGGCGAGGTGGCAGCGAAGCAGGGCGAAAGGAAGCAGCGCAAAGCCTGAGGCAGCAATGAGTGCAGACGCGCACACACACAGAAATCTTAGACTGCGTGTATGACAGCGTGGTGAAACACAGGAGGACACGAGGGGTGGCGTACAAAGAATTGATATACGTGGCATTTATTGTTGTTATTGATGGCGACGACGGCGGCTGCGGCGGCAGTGTGGAGAAATTAACGCCGACGGTCATAATTTCATTCGCATTTAAAACCATCTCAGAGCTCATTTTATAAGTATAAAGTGCGGGCACACAAGCTCTTGCATATGCGTGTGCTCTCGTTTGCTCTTCATATCGATGTGTATGAGAGAGCATACTAACATAACGGTTGTGTGTGGAAAGCTGAAGTTAAGCTTGACACATTTAAGCGAATACAATAATTGTTCCATAGTATGAGAAGTTAAAAGTGTATAGTGGCTGCTTCATCAGTTCGAATGTTCGAAACCGTTTTGTTCGATTCGAGATGAAGTTTGTGTACCTTGAACAGGGTAGTTTGCCACGAAGTTTGTAACACCCAGAAGGAAACTTTGGAAACCCTACAAAATAATAGTATATATGTATATACGAAACGAAGATATCTTAGTATTTTAGCCTTAGCTGTCATACAAAGCATCGATAGGAATCAGGTGCTTGTATGAAAAACTATGATGAGATATGCTCACCAAATTTCGTATGGGTTATTGTCTAAGGCAACGGTGCAATCTCCGCAGAAATCGTTCAGATCGTATATTCATAGCATATATGTAGTTGTCATACACACTGAACGATTAAACTCAAGTTCTTGTATGAAAAAATTGTTCAAAATTTTATTTCTCAATTTCCCAAAAGTGCACCTAATAAGATTTCTATTCTTGTTTAAATTTTCGCCTAATGTGAAAAGCATTTGAATTCAAATTTAATTGGGAATGTTTATTATCATTCCAAACAACATTTTTTGCCTTCTATTTTTCAAAGGTTATCTTTTTCAAATTTTTAAATCGAGCATTGCGACTGGTAACTGGCAAATGACACGCGTAATGTTTTGCTTTAAGGCCTGAATCGAAGCGTGATTGTCCGCATAGACTTCAGACCTTATACATCCCCGAGAAAAATGTCTAACGATGTGATATCATACGATCTTGGTGGCCAATCGAACGGCCGCAATTTTGCTATTATCTGCTTACAGGAGTGTTCTCCCAATAAATCCAATGATTGTTGAAATGTGTGACAGAGATCGCGAGCTTCAATTTCGCCATTGGACCGATGATTCCACTGACCCGCTTGGGAAGGTCGAGGGACTTCAGTTCTTGCGCTAGCTGAAATGCCAAACAATACTGAACAAAAATAATATGACAGCTTGACACGACTCACGCGTGATCTGTCAAAAAAGACTATGGAAAAGAAGTACAACTACTTAGATTACCCGTTATTTATAATGCCAGTTTACTTTGAAAAATAAGCAAACATGGAAGTGCACAGATAGATAGATGTCTTAAATATATGATTTATTTCAGTAAAACCCCTTTAATTAGCATATCTTTCATAACTTACCAGTTATCTTTTTAAGAACCCGGCAGATTAATGCCATCGTATGATGACTAAATCAATATTGAAACTATACCTTTCTTCCAATACTTTTAGATCTTAGCTGAACCGCTCCCTTTGTTTCTCACTGTAATTTTCTTAATTATCCGAAAATATACTCAAATGATTACGGTGATAGTTTAACTTAACAAATCTGCTCCTATTTTATATTAAAAAAAAATAATTAAAAATAAGGAATACTATTTGAGTTTATGAATCGTTTGCGCGAATTCGATATTCGTAAAAAGAGCTCGGAATTGTGGGATGACAATGATTCTTTGTGAGTTTTTCGCCAAATTTTCAACTAAAATCGTGCCGCAACCGCCGTATTCGCCTGATTTAGCTTCGTGCTTCTTCTGGCTAGTCAGCAAACTCAAACGAGCGCTGAAGGGAAACCGTTTTGAGTCAATTGAAGCCATTAAACGTGAATCGCTGCGAGCATTAAGGCTATTCCGGGTATTGACTTTGACAACTGTTTTGAGGATTGAAAAAACGTTGGCACATATGTATGTATTGGGGCCAAGGGGGATTACTTTGAGGGGTCAACATAGATTTTGAAGTATAAATTATGAACAATTAAATAAGCCTTTAGTTTTAATTAAGTATTTGTTGTTCATAGTAGTAGATATCTCCAAGCTTAAAACCTTCCGCATAATTTTTCGCACATTTTCGGTAAGGAACCTGAGAGCGGGTATCACGCGCTGCTAATATTCGCAATTTAGGTGCTCAAAACCCTGATTATGACTGGAAAAATAAATTTTAATAAATAAACCGATAACTAATCTACATAAATATAAGCTATGCTGTAATCATAAAAACAGGAGCACATTCAATAAAAAAAAATCGTAATTCTGGGCAACCAAGTTTATTTTATTTTTAGCTGAGTGATTAATGAAAAAAAAAAAAACAATTTTCTTCGATTATTCGTTGTTTTCTTTTTAGCGTGGCGCTATGCTGTGAGCTAGAGATGTTGGAGGTGAAAATTTAGAGTTTGAGGGGAGAGAAATAAAATTTTGTCTCAAAACTGATTTCATCGTCACGTGGATATTTTTTAATTGAAACAACATTACAATTTTGATTTTATTTTAAGAAAGAACATTGTGACAAAAAAGCGCCCTGAAATTGTTATTAAATAGCCCGGGTAAGTGATATTAAAAAAAATATTTTTCTATATTGGTAAGACTGTCCTTAAATACTATGCAGCTGCTTAAGTCCACTCACCTTAGCAGTGCATTACGATTTTTACAATGGATTAAAGAAATCGAACAAAGATTATGTCTCAAATTTTGTATTTCTAACCAAATTTCGTGTGCGGACTCGTTGCGAATGTTTCAAAAGGCTTACGGTGATTAAAAAACAAAAGCCTAAAAGTGGTACAAAGTCTTTAAAAACGGTCGAGGGATCGTTGAAGACATGCCTCGTTCTGGTCGACCTTAGACCTCTCCAACTGATGAAAATTTTAAAAAAGTAATGGATATGTGGTAATATCATCAGGCAAGTGTTAGAAAGATGGCAAGAGAGCTCGACATCTCGTGCGAGTCCATTCGAATGATTTAGGGTGAGAAACGCGTTCTTGCTCGATTTGTTTCAACTTGTTTTTAAAAAAGAGTGCGATTGAGATCGAATTTAAAGCCAAAAACGCAATGAATACAATCGATTCACTAATGTATTCACCATATTTGGCTCCGAGTGAAATTTTCTTGTTCCTCAAACTGAAATTGCCGCTCCGTAGAATCCCTTTTCAGTCGATCGAAGAGATAAAATAAGATTCGCTGAAGGAACTGAGTGCTCATACAAAGTGTTTCGAGGTCTGGAAAACCCGTTGGCATAAGTTTATGATTTTTGTGAACATGATGAATAATATGGATACCAATTTCATTGCAAGCGAGTCGGGAATTCCGAAAAGGTGGCTTGAATAGTTTTTAGTTTATTGTGAATCGTTGATGGATTTTTTGAGTAAATTTGATATATTTTGATGTAATGGATTTTTTTAAGACTAAAAGCCTTTGGATGCAAATTTGGTCGACTGAAATGTTGAAAATAGCAAAGGCATGCATGCATTCAGCTACCATACATAAGAATATGTAAGAGATTTTAACATTTCAGCGCTTTGAATATGAATGAATGAACAAAGCGGTGCAACTTATTTCTCCGCGCAGCAGCACAGTTTTTCATTTTCCCGACTTTGTTGTTGATTACATGTGGCGCCAATTATTCTCATGCAACTAAAACTTTTTCCATTGATGCCACTCTTATGCGATCCTTGCGCGCCGTTCTACACTCGCACGCTGTCTGTGTATTTGTTTTGCTCGTTTGTGGCATTCGTTTCATTTCATTGCGTTGCGATTTCTGACGAATTTCGCGCATATTATTTCTTTATTCGCTTTGAAATGAGTTTGTGTTCCTGTGCGCGTGTGTGTGTGTGTGTGTATGCATATAAGTGAGTTTGAGTGCGCTCGTAAGTGTGTGTGTGTTGTTGCCGACCGTTGGCCGCCGGCGCAAATGCTCCAAATTGGCTTGTAATGCCTTTTTTAGTTTTGTTGTTGCAATTTTTGATTTCAAGTTGTAGTTGTATAAATTGCGCACATACATACATACATACATACATGCATGTGTGCAGATATAAATGCCGTTATATTTATATATGTATGCATATGCGCATATAAAACATATGTAGATATGTATTTGAAATATATCAATGCGCTCGCCACACACACACACACTCACATATATACAACATGCCACACACTCAATGTGCTGCTTTGTTGCCGCCAACGTTTCCCGTTATTATTTCAGCTAGTATTCTCTGCCATTGTTGAGGCAATGCCTGCCAACCACTACACGCGTACACTGGTCTTGTTGTTGTTGTTGTAAATGCATTAAGCTTTATTTATATGCTCGTGTGTTCCTGTCGCTTTTGTTGTAGTTGATTAAAACACTATTTGCCACAATGTGACAACTGAAATGTGAGCACTCATACCGTTATAAACGCGTACTACTACGTATGTACATACATACATACATATGTACATATGCAAATTCACTTTTACGCACATAGACGAAAGCACTTACAATAACAAAAATCTTCATAACGATAAATAATAGCAATGCTGCAACAATAACCGCCATATTGGTTTCCGCAACAGCTGCAACTCTTCCTATGCACTTAATTGTCAAACAGCGGTGACAGTCAGCTGCATGTACATATGTATGTGTGTATGTGGTATCAGCAGCTAGTGGTGGGGTGGCAGGCGGTAGCAACAGTAGCGTTTAGTGTATAATATTTAAGTTCCGCCGTTGGCGTATTTTAGCAATTACATACGCCTTACTGTATGCTATAATAAAATGAGCACTTTTCCAGTGGCATAATTACCCAACACATTAACGTCAACGTAGGCGCGCACTAATGCACGCACAGGCGCCGACTGGCTGCTTCTTAAGCTGGCTGTTGCACTGAATGAATGCGCTGTCAATCTTTCTAAATACTTACCTAAGTATTTCATTTCTACTTCGTTTTTAGAATTAATAAATTAAGGGGTTACGACAGTCTGGGGTAAATCAAAAAATCGAAAATTGTTCCGATCTTATTCATTATAAGCACAAAGATGCAGCGTTATTAGAAAACCATGCTCTTTCAATTTTGTTAAGATAACCACCACACAAGCTGATATATGCGGTATAAAGTCACCCGGAAGTTCGAAATTCTTTATATTGGGTATATGGGGCCTAAGAGAAGTAATGACCCGATTCAACACATTTTTGACACACAGGCAAACTATTATCAGAAAGCGACTCTCTACGATTTGGAATTTAAAATTATGGCAAGGTCGTAGTCTGATTTCGCCCATTTTCACAATGTAACATAGGATTTTCAAGATTCTGTGGTGTACCGAAATTTAATGTCTCTGGACCATTTAGTTATTGATTTATAGCTCTTATAGTAGTTTTTTATCACAGCCGTTATATGTTGAGAGGGCGGGGTTATAATCTCATTCCATCAATTTTCACAGGGTGCGTAGATGAACAAAATATTTATGCTTCGAAAGTATTTGATTATTAAACTTATTAGAGTGTGTGGCCACGCCCACTTTTAAACACATTTTCCAACTACAGAGGTCCTTCTAAGCAAATCGTTGGAGATTTCAAGAATTTATTTGTTTTTAGTGCTCACTAGTTGTTTTAAATACAATGACATAGTTATTTTAACTGGTTTCTCAAATTGTTAATAATGAATTACTTTGCTGATTTTTTTAAACGTGTCAAAAGAACTCTCAATCGAACTAAGATTTTCCTTAGAACACTGCCAACTAGACCTACACATAAGCTTTTCTGTAACGCAGTGGAAGACTAACTCAAGTCTCTGCCTTAACCCATTTGCTGCTCGATCATTTCTCGTATTTGAGGATGTCATCCTTGCACGATATACATATATATGTATGTACATATATTCAACTGCGTATTGAGAAGTGAGAAAAGTTGAATGAACAATTATTTTACTGAATCTTATATCCTACATTAATGCATTATTGCCACAAATGCTAGACCTCCATAACAAAAAATATTTTAGAAAATAGTTATTTTATATACCGTACGAACTAATATGATTTGTTCAAGGGCTTCGCAATCTTAAGTCGGTATATTTTGTATTAACCATGTTTAATTTTTTTTTAAATATCTTCCACATCGTACAGTTCTTTATGTATACTCGTTTTTTTATCGGATTGGACTGTATCAATGTCTGCGATTTGATCTTTTTTCTTCTTTTCCCCAAAATAATTTGGGTTCTGCGCACGTTCTTTACGAATACAGACCACACGTGCTCCCAGAGAGTTTGGAAGGTTCCTTACCGAAAATATGCAAACAATTATGCGGAAGATTTTCAGCTTTTAATAAAAACTACACGCTTGGAGATATCTACACTTGTGGTATAGTCTGCAAAGTGTTCCCTTTTACTCAACGAAAAGCTCGCTACCATTTGGAATGTGATACACATGCCTTTAGAAACAATGATTTAATTCTCAGAAATGGATATAGTTTACCATTGAAAGTGAATGAGAGGGTGAAATATCTACGTCACATTATTTTCTTTAAATGAACTCAGTGATTTAATACTTTTCTTGAACAATGGAATGATAAAGCAATCTCTGGTCATCTGGATAAATTTCCGAATAATTTATGAAAGTATAGTGAGGAAAAAAGAGGGCGATTACAGCAGGATCGAAAGGTTTTCTAAAAGTGATGGAAAAGTATTAAAGTTGATGAGATAATCATGTGACCCTTAACAAAAGTCAACAGGAAAATTACACTTGAAAAGCTCATTAAAGGTATTTTATTGAAATAAAGGGTAATATATGTTGAGGTTCCCTACTTTTCTAAAGGAAATACCAGAGAAACTTCAAATCTAATGCAGAATGTTGATTATCATTCGAAAGAATATTATCTGTCATATAGTTTTTAAAGATTATCTCTTTCAAATATTGACCGTGGCTACGTCTTAGATGCTCTATCCATTGAGTCCATTTTTCGATGATACTTTTGAGCATTTCGACTGGTAACTGGTGAATTACACGCGGAATGTTTTGCTCCAAGACATGAATGGAAGTCGGATAGTCCGCATAGATTTTAGACTTTACATATCCCGACAGGAAAAAGTCAAACGGTGTGATATCACAAGATGAAATTATTTGCTTACCGAAGTGTTCTCAAAATAAATCCATGGATTGATGCGCTGTGTGGGAAGTGGCGCCATCTTGTTGAAACCAAACGTCGTCGAGATCGTGAACTTCAAATTCAGACATCAAATAGTTGGTTATCATGGCGCAATAATGGTCGCCATTGCTGGTTACGATTTCTCCGGTATTATTTTTTAAGAAATATGGACCAATGATTCCATAGGACCCCAAACCCCAGCAAACCGTTGTTTATGCTGGATAAAATGGCAACTCTCGAGTCTCTTCAGATTGGTCTTCGTCGCAAATGCGGCATTTTTTCTTGTTTACATACCCATTGAGCCAGAAATGGGTCTCATCGCTGAACAAAATTTGGCTCGAAAACATCGGATGTTCTTCGGACTTTTCAAGAGCCCATAGAGCAAAGCAATGTCGCTTGAATTTTGAGCGGCTTCAGTTCTTGTACAAACAGATCAGAGCTTGTTCTATTAAAGATCTCGACGTAAAATGAGTTGCTGCGAATGGCGCGGAATTGACTGTCCACGATCTTTGTGTACATACATTCTCAGCTACGGCTTATTTATTTCCTTCGCTGCATGCTGAACGTGGTCTATTCGGTCGAATATTATTAAGCAGTGAGTGCTGAGTCTCAAGATGGATGATGGTGTTGCGAATAGTACGCTCAGTAGGCTGATTACGGTGTAAAATGAAAATATCTGTAGACTAGTGTTACGATCCGCTTCCTCTATATATTTTTGTATTATATACACATCTTATGTTTTCGTTATGAGTTGGCAAGTTATAATCAAAATAAAATTCCCATCGTTTATACCTTTCAGTGAAAACTTATGAAAAGTGGCGTTCTCTTATTTTGAATTTTGAGAGCTTTTCGGGCTTAGCTTTTAGTTTGTGAGTTCTCATCATATGAGTTCAAGTTATTCTTTCCATTGTTGCAGGCTGAGTTTAAAACTGTAGAATATCTTCACGATCTAAACGAGTGATAGAAAAACTCTTTATGTTCCATAGTTTCCTCTAAAAACTGAAACACCTTAACATTTTGTACAATTAAGGGACCAGACTAGCCTAAAGGCTTAAAAACGGCTTCACTTATCGATTTATTCTGGGGGTCACATCTTATCAAAGTGCATCGAGTGCATAAAAAATTTATATTGACATTGTAAGACAAAATGGCGCCTACTGGGTCTTTCTTCAGAGTTACCTTGTTTAATATGACCTTGTCAGGTGACGGTTAAATTTTTCACCAAAAAATTAGCAATTTTTTATACCTAAAACGGTTGGAGTCAAGTTTCGGGCGGATATTTGCGATCGTCACCGAGTAGCAACGATTAGTAGCTAGTATAAGTACTTATTGTTAATTGTCGTGAATATGGAGGACCACATGGGTTAGCGACGACATTCCTAGTAAATTGCCGTCGTTCGAGACGCTAAGTGGCACAGCAGTTTGCTAATCTTGTGTTCATTTTAATTACTTACAGATATGCAGCTAAAAGGCTGAACAACAACAACAATTTCGATACATTGATACAAGACAAACAACTTCCCATACATCAATCAATAAAAAGTCTAACAACAGCACTCCACCAGCTATTAGCGCAGCGACAACAACAACACGAGCAACAACAGCAAAACGCTTATACATAAGTGCAGATAATAGCGGAGCCAACACACACACAGTGGCACACATTCGAAGCCGGAAATAGATAAGTCAACCAGAAAAACGTGAACGAACGAGGCGCCGCAGAGCGCAGCGGTGTGCCATCAAGGGGGCGAAGAACTAGCGACTAAAAAGAGAAAAAGTCGCCGCCACAAACCAAAACATTCGCAATCGAACAACAACACTGCGCACCGCAACCGCTGTAAACAACTGAAGGAAACATTTGAAAAGCGCGCCACAGCGGCAACAATAACAACAATACGGCGAGAAGAAAGCCAACAAAGCAAGCGGAGGATTCTGCGCCACATCAAGGTCGTCTAGGAATAAGGTGGGTACATTTGTGTGTGCGCCTAAGCGAGAGCGCTAGACACTGAGAGAGTGCGAGCGGAAAGGAAATAACTGCAAACAGTTGCGACAATAACAGCAATAACAATAACCAGAACAGCAACAGCAACAGCAACAGCAAAGCATAAACAAGTTTTACGCCAGTTGGCCATTGTAAGGGAGGGCGCAGCAAGTGGCAAGCCGAAGAGCGCGTGTGCAGCAAACGAACAAGTTGTCGCAGACAAGTTCGCCAACGACTGTTGCAACGAACAACGCAGCGGCTCCATCAAACCATCTGCAGCAATATAGCAAGTACAACGGCCCACGACGAAAGCCAAGTAGTAAGCGGTTGTGCAGAGCAATTGAACCACCACCACCACCAACACGCACAGCAGCAGCAACAACAGCGGCGGCAATAGCGCCGACAATCAACAGTCAGCCCATATCAGCAGCCAGCGTGGTCTCGACGGCCAGTCGCGTGCACTTGTGACTTCAGTTCGAAGCGGACATTCGGCGCGAATGCAAGTCAGGTAAAATTCAGTGCTCAGCGATAAAGTGTGAATGTAAACACAAGTTGTTGACAAAGTCATAAATCGAGTAATCAACACACAATCTATTGCCACAAAGTCAAAGCGAGCGATTCTAAAGTTAGGCGGGTTTCGGAGTTAATTCTTTTGCTTGGCGAAAATATAACAAGTGAAACTGTGAACTCTTGTGAAATTTTGAATTTTAAAAAGTTGCTGTTGAATACGTGAAAGTGCATTTCCTCAATCTGAAGAATATTTTGTGAGTAATATTTTGACAAAAAAAAAAAAAACAACAAGAAAAAAACTGTAACTTCGGTTTCACCGAAGCTTTAATACACTTCGCAAATACAAAATATTCATTACAAGCACTCGATGCCAATCGATCAGTTTGTACGGCAGCTATATGCCATAGTGAATCGATCAGAACAATTTCTTTTGAGACTCCATTATTGCCATAGATAATAACCCATGCCGAATTTCGTGAAGATATCTCTTGAAATGAAAAAGTTTTCCATACAAGCTCTTGATTCCAATCCTTCAGTTTGTATGGCCGCTATGTGCTGTAGTGATTCGAACGGAATTATTCATTGATATCTCAAAAACTGAATGACTATATACTGAATACGTATTTACAGACAGACGGACATAGCTAAATCGACTCAGCTCGTCACGCTGATCATTTAAATATATATATTTGGGTGTTAAGAACATCGTGGCAAATCAATATCATCACATATCTTATGACTCTGCATACCCTCACATTTCTGTGAGGTTCAAAACTGTGAGTCCAACATTTCAAAGTGCTTATATAAGCCCGTTACAATTGATTAACGATTAATACTTACATTCTTCCACATGCTAAAAATCCGCAACTTTAGATACATATAAACAACGACCAATGGTTAATAATAGAATTTTGAAGATGGACGCGACACAAAGCCAAATGTCGACTTCCAAATCCAATTTGCAAAAATAATTCAAGTAGGAATGCCCATATTTAAATATATAATTAGATATATACCATGTCAGATAAATATATTGATACTCTCCCAAAATTTTGCTTGTGTGCTTAAATAAACGGTTGTTTGTTGTCACTTCAAAATAATGGAATTTATTTACATACATATGTATATAAAGCTGGTCAGAATGGCGAGACTATATAACAGATTTCGCGGTTTCGGTTTGTTTGGTCACCTCTTGGGGGAATCGGAAGTAAGTGCAATGATAAAGGTACCAAAACTGGTAATATCTGGTTCCTTCCGTTTTCATTTGAAATTTCAAGCTTTACAAATTAGCTTCCAATTTCTACATTCTAATTAAGTTTAGCATGTAACATTCCTAAGACAAGTTTTAACATGGGCTAAAATATGCCACAGAACAAGCTTATGGGTCGTAACGCTTTTTCAAGAAATTTTGAATTAGCACTATAAAACACTAAGTAATTAATAAGTATAACGCTCCAAAATTAGTGACGAACGTTTCAACAGATATATGGGAACTCTCAAATTCTTCCTTTCGGTTTTCTTTATAACCTATTATATGTAAGAATATATTCAGGCAAGATATAAAAGAAATCAGTTCATAAAATTCTTTCTTTGACTGCAATCCATTCCATCTACACAATCTACAAAACCAAGCGGAGTTGACCTCATCATCTAATATTTTCATATTCGATATCTTCTTACTTTAATTTACATGTAATATATTATAACTTAGAATATTCAGAAATAGAAGAAATCAGTCTAAAAAGTCCTTTGGGTCCCTTCTTCTTCTTCTTCTTAATTGGCGTAGACACCGCTTACGCGATTATAGCCAAGTTAACAACAGCGCGCCAGTCGGTTCTTCTTTTCGCTACGTAGCGCCAATTGGATATTCCAAGCGAAGTCAGGTCCTTCTCCACTTGGTCCTTCCAACCGAGTGGAGGTCTTCCTCTTCCTCTGCTTTGTTTGATGACAGGAGATATTTCGTTTTGCCCTCGTTCACTGCCAGACCCATTTTCTGTGCTTCCTTGTCCAGCCTGGAGAAAGCAGAACTAACGGCGCGGGTGTTGAGGCCGATGATATCAATATCATCGGCATACGCCAGCAGCTGTACACTCTTATAGAAGATGGTGGGTCCCTTATAAAAAGCATATATGTATGTCTGTCTGTCCTATCGGAATGTATATGGATACTTTTTATAATAAGTATAATAAGGTAATGGAATAAGTGTATATATATCTCTTAGCAAAAGGCATATTGATTACACAATTATTACTAGTTTCCAAAAAATAAACCTTTACAAATAGTTTTTGTAGAGATTTCACTCTACTTAGCTTTCCTAGGTGTAACTACAATATTTATGAGAATATTTTATGCTCTACTTCGCCAAACTTATCTTATTTCATTCAATTAATTTAGAAAAAAGTCTTCTTTATTTGAGAAGATATCGTCTAGAAATTTAAAGTCGCTAAAATATCTGAAAAAATTGTTTAGATCGGGACTAGAGCATACATACAAGTATATCAGCAATACAAAGTAATCATCAAACTCAAGTCCATGCGTGGAAAACTTGTCCATTTGACAACATAACTTTAGCATAGATTAGTATCTCGCAATACCTCCAAAAATATTGTTCAGATTGGAAGACTATAGCACAAAGCGGCCATATAAACTAACCGATTAATATGTTACGCTATAAAAAATAGACCTGTGAAGGGTATTATAGTTTCGGGGCCGCCACAGTAACATTCTTTTCTTGTTTTACGCATAATCGTTGAGCCCATCCGCATAAATAAATATGACAAATTACGCAAAGATCTTCGTTCCGTATTGCTTAGCGTTGTAGAAATGACCAAGTGAGCATAAAATGTGACAAGATCTCTGCTAGACTTCATAACTCTGACAACGATGGAATAATGGGTTCTCTTCTAATAAGCTAAACGAGCAGAGAAACCAGACTAAATGAAAATACAAACAAATTTAGGGATTTTTAATACATAAACAAATTTAATGTATAATGTAATTTAATGTTAGTCTCTTCCTACCGTTGATAAACACTCCTATATGTACAGATCTAGCGTGGTAATTTCTGTGGTTTTGACATGGGTTACTGAAAGTACAAAACCACTTTGCACCTTCATAGTGTCTAAAATTGAATTCAGATATCCATAAAATATCCATAAAATATTTGAAGTTATAACATTAAGAATACTTTAAAAATAGTTTATCTGTTATAAAACCTATGAAATTACAAATTCTTCAACAGTGCAGAATATAACTACAGATTTCTTCTATCACCTTTAGTTTTTTTGCTATGAGGATTTTTCTTTTTAAACAGCGATAGATATTTTATTGTTATATTTTTTTTTAACCAAAGAATACCTAAAAATGTTACTGTCGATGTTTTCCGGCGATATTTTGCTTTTGGAGTATTCCTTAACTATGTCCAGCAGTAATCGGCTAGCAAACTGGCACTCCACTTGCCTTGGTACTTACGGCCACTAAATTTTCGGGGAAAAAATCCAGATGGGAGTCCAGCAAGTGAATTTTAAGGGACATGTTGCAATCAATTTTTTATAGGCAGTAAGTTATTCAATCACAAGATCTTTGTAATTGTCAGCTTTCACTTTTCCCAGAAAATTTTGAACAACTATTTTAAAGGCACTCCAGACTCGTATTTCAGTTTCATTGAACATTTCCTCAAATGTTTTATCTTTCATTAGTTCTCTTATTTGCGGACCCATATGCCCCTCTTAATTTTTGTTTCACTGACTCTTGGAAATTTTTGTTTCAGATACAAGAATCCTCTTCCATTTCTGTTCATTGCCTTAACAATCTTCATTAAACCCAATTTAATATGGAAAGGTAGTAGTAGTACCTTTTTGGAATCAACTAGAGATTCACTGGTAACGTTTTTTTTGTCCCGGAGTGATTGCCTGACGGACTGGCCACTGCTTCTGTACCTAATGATAGTCTCTCTCACGGCTGTCCAATTCGCAAAGGAAGCAACAATTTTTTGTATATTCTAGTTGCATTCCAAGAAGAAGGGCTATTACTATGAATATTTGTTACCGTTATGAACCAATACCGCCTTTAAACTAAGTTTAGATCATGTTTCTTTCCTAGTACTAGGTTAACTTCTGAGCAGTATACTAGATCCCCTTCTTGAAGAAAGCAATTTGTGAGGCCTCTTTCTTTCTTTCTGTTAAAATTAATATTTATATCACTTTGGAAAAGGTTCCAACCTTTTAGTCTGGATGCTAAAAGTTCGGACTGCGATTTTGAAAGGCTAAGATCTTGAACCATTAAGTTCACTCTGTGAAATTAGATGCGGCACTGTTGAAGATCCTGGTAAATCATATAGAGGATCCGTTGTCATTCCCTTTGCGGTTTCTGTAACATCACTTGAAGAGCTAGTCGCATCTGGTTCTTCATCGAGACTCCAAGATTCTGGTGCTTTTGGAATAGGAAGTTGTTCACTGCGATGGTAAATTACAGTACTTAACCGTATGTTTGGACTTCGGTCCGATATCTTTAATATTCGTGAGGTAAAAATAGCAATATGTAACATGTATTTTACGATTTGAACCTTTTAACCAAGCTTTTAACAATGTTACACAACACATTTGAGCGGCCCATGCTTTGTCTTGGTCCCCAACTTTAACACCAAACTACAGTTCGTAAGCATTTAGCACAAGCGGAGTAAAATTACGTTATTGCGATTTAAAAGTTACAAAAACTGTTGGCACTATTTACGCACTGCCTAGGCATTGTACCTGCTTCAGGGTATCAAACACTGTAATTTCAAAAACGTAAAAGAATGTGAACTCAAAAACGTGTTGCAATCCAAACATAGTAACCAATTCGGACACCGTTAGTCTACTGATAAATTTTGTAAACTAAAATTATCGTAAAATGTGCTGTTTACTTCAAACAAGCAGGCAGAACCGATCTAAACCGAACTAATCCCTGATCGTATGAAAATATGAGATGATGCAATATAATGATATTTTTTTCGTCTTCTTAATTGGCGTAGACAACGCTTACGCGATTATAGCCGAGTTAACAACCGCGCGCCAGTCGTTTCTTCTTTTCGCTACGTGGCGCCAATTTGATATTCCAAGCGAAGCCAGGTCCTTCTCCACTTGGTCCTTCCAACGGAGTGGAGGTCTTCCTCTTCCTCTGCTTCCCCCGGCGGGTACTGCGTCGAATACTTTCAGAGCTGGAGTGTTTTCGTCCATCCGGAAAACATGACCTAGCCAGCGTAGCCGCTGCCTTTTAATTCGCTGAACTATGTCGATGTCGTCGTTTATCTCGTACAGCTCATAGTTCCATCGAATGCAATGTCAAAAGGGCGGTCTCTCATCCGAGGCTGTTGTTGCTTTTCCATTGGAGTGTGTTCTTTTTTTACGTGGCGGGTCCCAAACCCAGCGCACAACCTCTTTAGCTCGCCTTCCAACGGATGTTCTTAGGCTACCCAGAGGATACTTGGTCAAAGACCGGAAGTCGTGAGCTGCTTGAGTCATATGTAAAAGAATCGTTTCTGGCCACTCCCAAGTGAATGGCGATCGGAGAACTTTCCTCACTTGCTTGAACTTCTACACATGACTCCATCCTCCATAATTATATTTTATGTATTGTAAAATCTAAAGCCGCAGGTTACAGAATATCAGTGGTTGATAGAAAAATTCTGTTTTCTGATTTGACTTCAGGGTATCAAACTGCATTAGAAACACCTAAAAATTTTCATGTCACAAATTATGTCTCTACCAGGGTTATTGGCAATTTACTTACACTATAAGCTTTAATTTACGTTCAAAGTGTAAAAGATTTATTTATTAAGTTCTATAGAAAAATGTATTTTCTTCAGCAACATTTATTTAAATTTTTCTTCTAGAACTTCTTTCGTGGCTTTGGAGCAAAGGGCAGCTTTGACAGTGGATTCCTCTTGCCCCAAGAGGTAAGTGCTACCTTTTTTCTTATATTTTAAATTTCGTAATTATTTGTGAAAATTGGAAAAGTATTTCAGATAAAGTTTAAAATTTTGAATCAATTGCTATGCAGTTGAAGATTAGGTTAACAATAAAAACTAGGTTAACTCATACAACGTGTATTTCTCATTGTTTGGTTATGTAGACTTTTTCACAAGCTTCTATTTATTCACCACAGTAATGAATAAAAAAATAGGTTTTTATTTATTTATTTTTATTTATAATAATTCATATAACAAAAAGAGTTTTATTATATAAATACATAAACGCAGCACTGGCTACGAGGCCTCCAGCCGTCTTGTCATTATAACTAGGTGAAAAATTCTATTTGCTAAGGATTAGTAAAGATGTAAGTTGCTTAAATATATTTTAACAAATCGTTGGTTTTTAAGAATCTATATACAATCATCACGTTTTTTTCTGAAGGTTCACTCAGTAGTTTTATGAGATCAATGTTGCCAGAGTTGTGGGCTGTTGGGTGAAGCATCGGACAGAGTGTGAGTAAGTGTTTGATAGAAGCGGTGTCATCGCAAAGGGGGCAAATGGATTGGCTTTTACCCGATAGTAAGTGGGCGTGTGTTATGATAGTGTGTCCAATCCTTAATCGAGTATATGCCTTCATTGCGCTAGTTGGAACTGTTGACGAGTAGATTATACGATTTCTGGCTGGGTTTATGACCACGTCGTGATATTTAAATGTTTTCCATTCGCTTGCGTTTTTTTGATGCCTTTTGTGCTTAATAAGGTTAAGAATGTCTTGCTTGGATGAGACGTAGTATGTTAAGGCAGGACTCCTGGCTACATTTTTCGCAGCGAGGTCTGCAAAGTGGTTGCTTGTAATACCAGCATGGCCAGGGATCCACATTACTTGGATTTTCTGAGGGGCACCAATGACCGCGTCCCTGATAACTTCTATTATGGGATTGCGATTTGAAGGAGACGTTATTGCAGACATACACGATTTGCTGTCTGTACAGATGAGAAACTTTCCTTTAGTCTTTTTGCGTAATTAACTGCATGAAGGATAGCAGATCCTTCAGCGATAAGTACAGAGCTCGTTGAGGGAAGAAGCCAATTACAAATAATTTCTCCTGTGGCAGTGACAACTGCTAACGAAGTGGAATCGATGGACTTGGAGCCATCCGTAAACAATAACTTCCAACCATTATTTGTGTAATTAGATTCCAGTTCAGCAAAGGTTTGTTGAAAGATTTCGTTTGGTGTGTTTTGCTTGGACAAAAACATAAGCTTATTCTGTAGTATTTTATCATTGATCAGACAGGGAGGACTTCGAGTGGTGAATTTGCGTGTTGCGTTACGTAAAATATGCGTGATAGTTGTATTTAGTAATGGGTTGGTGTTCTCAGCCGTTTTCGCAAGAATTTGAAGCGAAGAATCTATAATTTTATTTTGAATAGTTGGTAAACCAGATTCAGCCATTATCGTTTTTATTGGCGAGGTTGGAAAGGCCCGGAGACTTCGCCGTATTGCGCAATGGTAAGGTGCATTTAAAAGGTTGATACTGCTTTTGGAGCAATTGCCATAGATGGGGAGCCCATAATCTATTTTTGAAGATAGCAAAGCTCTGACAACATTGACTAGTGTGTTCGGATGAATAAATGAATGCTTAGACGAGAGATATTTAACAATATTTAATCGTGACATTAACGAGTTTCTGACATATTTACAGTGAGCATTAAAATTATAATTAGAGTCAAAAATTAATCCTAGTATTTTCAGCTGTGTTTTACATTCGATGTTAGTTTGGTTGTGGGTTAGTGAAATACCATTGCAATTTTGCTTCCTACATACATGAAGAATATGTGTTTTGTCTAAGGAAAGTGAAGCACCAGACTCCAGTGACCAAGTCTCAATTCTGGCGAGTATATTAGTAAATAAGGATTGAGCTAAATTAACGTCAGAGACTATTGTGTAGATTAGGACATCGTCAGCATAGATCTGGTGCTCAACTCCTATGTAATAGGTTTTATAATACTCGTATACATACATTTTGTTTACAAGTAAGCAATCTATTCACAGCGCCATTGAATAATGAGATTCTAGAGTTTAACTGTAATATATAAAGCGAAGAAGCCAATACCAAAATTTGTTATTGTATTATATATATAATACAGTTTTTTCGGTATATATAGTCTAGAACTTTAGGAAATATGTTGTAATTTTGCCTTTTTTGTAAATGACATTTCAGCAAATTTTATTTCACAAAAAACTTTTTCTTCTTCCACAACAACGAGTGAGGCAAGATATATACTTAAGGTGCTACCCTATTTTTAGCCAATTTTATTCTGCTTAAGCGAAATTTTAATTTTTACTAATTTTTGATGGAATTAGTTTCCCATTTTTCATCCTTAGTTTTACTTTTCTCAAAGATTTTTGAACTTTTCATGGGACTTAGTCTAGTAACGAAAAGAACTGGTATGAACTCTACTGACTATGATATTAATCTCTGCCGCGCCTACTGCCTATAATGTTCTCTGAAGTTTAGAACCTTTTTTTATCTCATCTTAGGTAATTTAATTATTCCGAATATTGATAGTAGCAGATTTCATCCAAAAATATTTGAAATGAGACTATGGTAAGTCTTTCCTGTTCTGCTTATTCCGAATATTCTACCTATATAATTATACCCATTCACCTGTATTTAATTGGGTGCCCAGCTAAGTGAGAATCACACCACTGTATTTAAGTTTTAGGAGTCACTAGCACTCACGACTAATATTTCAAATTAAAAAGCATTATTTTAGCGGTTAGGAAATAAGTGTTAATTTATTTGTAATATAAACTCCGGTTACAACAAATGGAAACTTATTCTAATAGGGAAACAAATGCGGGATCGATATAGAACGAAACGTGTGTATGTCGAAATAAGTAGTTCAGGATCACGGCTTATACAAAGTTACGTAGAAGCGTTTTAGCTCTGCCTCAAAAAGGGGGTATAAATTATGCGCTTAGGCCCACAGACGAGTCGTAATTATCAGCACGGGTGTGTGTAACGAAGTGTGTCAACGAATGTCTTGTAGATGATTGTTGACGTACGAACTGTATGTGACCAAAAGTGTCAACCAAAATGTGAGCCCTTTCCCTTTTTTTGTCCATCCCTTTTGATAAGTGGGTTGATATACAGCTGTGGTGAGTTGAGCTGGTGTTGCGATATGGGGAATTGCACTGTAGCATTAGGATGCGCCAGGTTTACCGAGTAGAGGGGGTGGATGCTTAACTCATTTAAACAACCTGATTGATTTTACATCATTAATATTGGTTAAATTGGGAGATAAGCCTACAAAATGTCCATAAATATATGGTAGTTGGTCTTATACAATTTACAAAGCTCAGGACACTTCAGTAAAAAAATTAAATTAGTACACACTTTCTTATACTTCAGTCATAATTTTCGCCCCTCTGCTTTACTATATGTGACCTGGTCTACGAAAAGGGAGCTAACGTGCGAAAACTAGTTTTCTGGGAAAAGCTGTTAGAAATAATCGTCAGTTTCTCGTTATCTCATTAATTGTTCTCCCTTTTTTTGACACCTAAGCCACCTTTCCGTAGACCAGGTCACATATATGTATCATATCATTTTACATGACATAGATTATAGCTTAGCGATCAAATCGTTTAAAAAAAAATCAATGTCAAATATAAAGCAGGTATGCTTCAATCTCATCGGTTAGCAAATTTTCAAATAAAAATCTTAGAAATCAATGAGCACTTCAATTGGCACTTCATTTGAATACGAGGCACCATTACAGCTAAAAGAGTATACAAGATTGTTTTGGGTAGCTTAGTGTCTACCAGTTTATCTTTCAAAAAGAGTTAGTGCAACTTATTAGAAGGGTACATTACCAAGGGTCTAAGTCAATGAGATGTTAAATGAAGAATTTATTGTGGTAAATACAATACACAAGACTCTACTAAATTCAGTGAAACACTAAAGTGAAGTTTCATATAAGAGTGAGGCAGTTGAAGACTTCTTTCACTGACATTTTGGTTCCATACAAATCCACTACGTGCCACACACAACTACGTACCTGTATGTATTGCATGTACTAATATACATATGTACGTATGTATGTATGTTTTGTGAGCTCACTACCAATTTGTGTGAGTGGTAAATTGAAAACACCACAAAATGCGAACGTGTAACCGTTGCGGTGAAGTGATTCTCAGACAATTTCCATCGGCGGAAATTGTCTCCAGTGCGACGGCGTTGATACATTGACAGGCAAATATCAACAGCATTGCAACAATTACAGCAACAGCGGTGAATGAATGCATGCACTCAGATGTGAGTGTGTGTGTGTATAGGTGCATGTATGTACAAGTATTTCGTGTTTGTGTGATTACATGAATGAATGATTACAGCAACAACATAGAGAAGATGGAGTGACGCTAAGTTTGCTGCTGTGGCGACGGCGTCGTCGGCTGCGAACGGCTGTGTGTCTAACAAAGTGGACATATTGTTGTTGTTTGCAAGCTGGTTGCCTTCATCCACTTGGTTGGGAAAACCGCGAAATTCTCATTCAGCAACGAATGCGCGCATGGCTTTTGCCTGACAGCAAAATGGTCGCTGATTTTGACCCAGGCGGCAAAGTGTTGTGGGCACAGGCGACGGTTGCTTGTGCCCTCGCCTTTAGATATGACTTTCGTATGGCAGAATACTGTATTTGGCGTCGCTTTCTACACTTCCTCTCCCTTTCACGCTGCCGCTTTGTAGCCTGTTGCAAGTCAATAAGTCGCAGTCACTGCACATACGAGTATAGTCAGCAACTATTGTCAGTGATGCAGTTGTATCATATTACCCAAGATTGCGGCAAATAAATGCCAGCACATCGCCTGGGGGTCTGTGAAACACTCTTCAGTGCCTATGCTTATCGTGACACACGTTCACTAGGAAATGCATATTTCTACTCAACATACGTCACACAATTCAACTAACAACAACTAACAATAGAAATCGCTGTGCCCGTTTCCGAGGCTTACAGCCGACGACATGTGAACGGTTAAATTGATATTCGTTATGTTGTTGCTGTTGTTATTATTATAATTGCTGTTAATAAAGTCATCATTATACACCAATTGTAATTACAGCCATTCATACATCAGCGACTGCCAACTGCAAACTAAGATTGATTTATGTTTGTTATTGTCGGGAAAAGCCAGAAAGGCAGAATCCAGAATGTAGAGCATGGATCGTATTTCGAAAGTTGCAGATTTAGATTTGTGATGTCGATGATGAGAATTAGAACTGGTTAATGCTTGGGTTACCACTGACATCAATACCAAAAAATTCCGGAAAGTTTTCTTAAATTAGGGCTTTACTGCTGACACAATTTGTCAAGCCAATTGATTGAGACATTTTGCTGACTGTGTCATGGTATGTCGTCTGAGCCTGCAGAATTATTATCATTAATCTTTTCATTCACTTCACTTGAAAATTTACATACATTCTTACGCTTACGCAGTTCTAGGCGAACGTACAACTGCGCGTCAGGCGTTCTTCTTTTTTGCTGTTTGGCATCAATTGGAGAGTCCAAGTGTAGCAGGTCTGCCTTCCTCCTGATCTTTCCAACGGAGTGAAGGTCCTTCCTCTCCTTCCCCCAATGGGTACTGCGTCGAATACTCTCAGAACTGCAGTGTTTTTATCCCTTCGGACGACATGACCTAGTCAGCGTAGCCGCTGTTTTTTAACTCGCTGAACTATATCAAAGCCGTCATATATCTCGTACAGCTCATCATTCCATCAGCTGCGGTATTTGCCGTTGACAATCCGCAATCTTCCGTAGAACCTTTCTCTCGAAAACTCGTAACGTCGACTCATCAGATATTGTCACCGTCCATGTCTTTACACCGTACAGCAGGACGGGAATAATGTTTGGTTTTTGTTCGTCGAGAGAGGACTTTGCTTCTTAATCGCCTACTCAGTCCGAAGTAGCGCCTGTTGGCAAGAGTTATTCTGCGTTGGATTTCGACGCTGAAATTGTTGTATAGGGTTATAATAAGTCGACTTGTACCTACCTTTCTCCTGAGTCATGAAATTTAAAAGAATTTTTTAAGCGTTGAGATCTCAAATTGCTCAGCTATAGAAACTAAAATTTCAACAGCTAAGACGTTAAAATAACTTGTTACGATTTCAGAGAATTATATTAATTGAAAGCAATACTGTCTTTTCAATTTTGAAAAGTGAGTTAGGAAAGGTTCGTTTAGTTCAAAAAAGTATCTTCAAAAACAACAGTAAGGATGTGAACTACCTCGAAAGGCGAGTCGGGATATTAAATTTAGCTTCAGACAAGAGAAAAGAACTACAAACTGTTCCATTGAGGATTTTCACTAACAATTTTATGCCAAGCGGCCCTTACGACTATAAAGTGCATGTAGATCTATAAGTTTTAAACGACTTGTGTATGGAGGAAGTCTTAACTCCCATAGATCATACGCAAAAGGTAAAAAGTGAAAATTGTTTTTGAAAAGACTTTAACTTGTCGGAAAAGATTTGGAAACCAGGGTTGCATAGCATAGATCTATATTCTAGTACAGACGTAACCAAAGTTGTAAAGTAGTTAGTAGCACATGGATATTTAAATTTTCTAGACCAGCATTTAAGACATGAATACCTCGTGCTTTCAAAACCAACTTAAGCTTAGGGTCCATGGTAACTCCCAAAGCAACAAAGTTAAAAACTTGCTCTGCCTAATCTAGAGGAGAAGAGGGGTGCATCGATCTATGGGAAAAGCACCTCGTCATAAACTTGTTTTTATATCCGTTGAAAAACCTCAATACCTTTTTAATATCTCATGAAGGTGAACATGTCAATCCTTAGCAATCCTTTGTTTTTCCGTTATATGGGAATACACCCTTCGCAACCTTCTTCTTCTGTAGGAATAACACTTCTTTTCTCGTGGCGCCAATTGGATATTCCAAGCGAAGCCAGGTCCTTCTCCACTTGGTCCTTCCAACGGAGTGGAGGTCTTCCTCTTCCTCTGCTTCCCCCGGCGGGTACTGCGTCGAATACTTTCTGAGCTGGAGTGTTTCTAAATAGACGAAATTATCTACAACTTCAAAGTTATTACTGTCAACAGTGACGTGAGAGCCAAGTCGC